>NC_058407.1:68179476-68479476 GCF_002201575.2 Neomonachus schauinslandi
TGTGTTGGAAGTGTGCACGTAGGAGGTTGTGTGTGTTGGAAGTGTGCGCGTAGGAGGTTGTGTGTGTTGGAAGTGTGCGTGTAGGAGGTTGTGTGTGTTGGAAGTGTGCGTGTAGGAGGTGTAATATAGCATAGTGGCTTTCGTGCACTGAAGTCACACCGGATATCTGTGGATCTTCTACTTACTAAGTGGGTGGCCTTAAACAAATTACTTAATCTCTCTATGCCCAAAATTTCTAAGTGTACAGTGTAAGTAACAACATCAGTCTCAGAGAGATGCCATGAGAATGGCATGAAGTAAACATACAAAACACCTAGAGAATACCAATTTGCCTGCTGAATCAATCAACCCAATCAAGCATTCCCAGTCTTAAATCTCCTGGAGCCCACCACTTAGATTTGCCTGTGGGAATAGCAGCTCCTTACAACTAACATCTGAAAATCAGCAACTCTTTTTAGCTTTCAATTTGGGGGGGCTGTGTAAATCTATCTCCTCCCCACCATCACCAGCTCCTGCCTCATTAATTCCAGGAAAAAAACCCTGCAGGCCTCTTTAGCATAGTGTTTAACAGAGCATCTGGCTCATCCTGCATTTCCAGCTTTTTCCCCACCTCTCGACATGCTTATGTTTCTGGTTTCAGTGTGTTAAGTGGATGGCCACTTCCCACCTTGAGATGTCTCCTTAGGGCAGAGTGAGCTTTGCATAAATCATAGGAGCCCACATTTTAAGTTGATTATCCTGAACATCCTCTCCAAATATGGTTAAAATTTCAGCACTATCTACTTGCTACTTTGACCTGCCTTTTGATTCTCAGGCCAATACCAGAATGTTTTAATTTTAATTGCATAATTAGAAAAAATAAATCAGGTCAAATATATCCTCCCCCCAACCCACACCCATCCTATTCATTAATGATGGATTAACCATTTGAAAAAGTAATCATATTGCAATATACAAGTGCATCAAACCAATGCATTGTCTACCTCAAATTTACACAATGTTATATGTCAATCATATCTCAATAAAAACAACAAAAAAATTCTCACTTGTTTATTCCTTTCCTGTGTTTTGATAGGTAGTTGCATAAAAAGTAGGAAAGTAATGTTAAACACATACCATTTTAAATCATAGTTCAAAAAATGCATTGGTTCTTAGACATTTGTATTTCAAACATCAGTAATGTTTTTAGAGGGTTATTAGAGAAAATTGCTTTTTTTTTCTCTTTCTCCCTCTCCTCCTCCTTCTTCTTTTTGCTAAGTAATTACTATCAAAAACAACAAAATCTTACTTCATAATCTTTTTTGTTCTCATTTTGCTGAGGAACAATGACTTTTTTTCATGGATGGGGTGAGCCTGATGTTTCTTTAATGCATTTTAATTGCCTACTCTGTATCAAACACTGTTAGGTGCTTCCCACAACCCAGTGGGGGAAAAAATCCTGAGGCTCAGAGGGTTAGATAAAGTGCTCCAGGTCATTTGGCTGGGAAAGGGATTCCATCCCGACATAAAACAAGCCCATGTAAACCTCAAACTCCAATACTAGGAATAATTCTATAATGTAAGAATAAACCATAGGATGTGAAAACAAAGAGAAGGAATCCTGAATATATAATAGGGATGGGGAGGACTTCATAAAAAAATGGCATTTAAGCTGAATCTTTGGATATGGATGAAGTTTAGTAGGTGGAAAAGGGAAGAAGGCCTTCTTGGCAAGGGTGGAACATGGCTAAAGTCACCAGAAAGGAACACAAAGTGAGCTTGCGGACTTAGGAGCAGATAGAGGGTCAACTGGAGTTTAGGTATGCTGAGAGATGGAAAATAGGAAATGGGGTGGACCAGATGCTCTAAAGCTTTGAACACTATGCCGAGAAGCCTGCAGGTTATTACTTTTTTTTTTCTATAAGTGATGAAGCTAGAAGCAGGGGACAATGAAGGTAAAGTGGGGATGATCTCCAGTTAGGGTATTACCACTCGGAGAGCAAATGTTTCTGAGAGTGATCTAACCCAATCAGCATTTTAAGACCTAATAATGCTGGGTGCTTTACTTTGTTACCTACTTGTTTGTAACCTCAGAAATCTGTGCTTGACTTGAATACCATTTCCTTTGGCCACCTAGAAGATCCGTTAGGACTGCTGGTACATTCAGTGTCAGCTAATGAGATTATTCATTATTTCCGATTATTCTGCGACCGAGGTTATAAAGTAATATATAGTTTTTAAAATCTACCTTCCATCTGGAGGAATGAGCTGTAAAACATTTCCTCAGTGATCTGGGACACTGGTCAAACTGCACTTGGCCTCATGTTGCTATCACAGACGATTAAATGCCAGGTCTCAGCGGAGCTAAATCTATCATCTTACAACCACCCTTAGGATTTCCTCAGTATAAGAAGAGCATCCAACCGATGGCCTTATGAGCCTTAAATGCTGGTGTCCTGAAGGAAGCTTTGACAGCACAGAGCTTTCACAGCTCATAAACTGGCCATGACAGATCTGTCAGTAACCACCTTTTAAATGCCTCTCTGGGATTTCAGGTTTCCATTTTAGAAGGCCTGTTTTCATTTTATATCCAGTTAAATTATGGTGATGCTTCAGCCTTTTCCTTTAATAATGTTGTAAATCTATTTCAAAGATGAATGCCTGGGCTTTGTAGTGCATCCATCAGAGTTGTCATTCACTCTGGAGTACTGGCTCTCATCCCCAGAACGCCACTGCTTCCTAGGATGAGATTAGATGTAATGGGGAAAGTGTTGGGACATCTACCAGTGCAATCATGTCACTGAGAGCCCTCTCAAAATCTTGACCCTCTTCGGATATTTTGTACATTATACAGATTCTAGCTGTTTGAGAATTCCATCTCCTGAGAACTTCAGCCTAAAATAATACATGAGCAAGTGTATCCTATGAGAGATTATGAGGAGTGTCCCACAAATGCTTAAACACAGACCCCCCAGAAAAACAAACAAAAAAAACCACCTCTATTAAATGTCTTTACATTCTTTGTCATTAATAGGAGATTAGAGCATAGAAGAAAATATTACCTTCTCACTCTGTTGTGCTTTTTTTCCCCAAAAAAACTTTTTTTAAAATTTGGCATCCAACGTGTGTTCATTTATTTTACACTTACAAAAGAAATCGCCCACCCTTCAACCCCATCCCCCCCAAAACCACTCTCTTTTTTACCAAGGCACTTTTTTATAGTTGATTTAATCAGTAATATTATAATAGCTCCATTTTTCACTAATCGCATAAAATGCAGCTAGTCGCTACCACACAGACTTTGTTAGAAAAAAGTAATGATCTAAAGATACAGATTATAGCAATAACATAAGTGAATTATAATTTGAAGACCCTAAATACCACTGTGAGGAGACATTGGAGTTTTGCTAATGCTGATACTTTCCATTAAATGGGCTAAAGATTGTCTGACAGACTTTAATAGTGCCAAATTTATTAATGAGGCAGTGTTGGCTACCTGAATGCTAATCCCAAACTCCCATTCTCCCTCCTTTCCCTGTAATTCTTGAGATGATTAAAAGCAACCACTGTTTCTGAGTAACTGTCAGTGAATGTTCTGTGTAGAGTGTAGTGTACGCAAGGCCCAGAAATGTTTTTAGACCATCAAGCATCAGCTCACTGGAAGGTGATGAATAAATTAAACCAAAAATACAAACCCCAGGTTGATGTGTTTGAACCTCTCAGCAAACATTCTTCATACATATTTAATTGCTCCATTGAGACTGTTACTGTTTGGAGAGGTTCCAGGCATTATTTCCATTCCATTAGTAAGCTTGCAGGGTGTCTACTCCTTAACCCAAAATGATTGATTCTATAAATGCCTTCCCACTTAGTGACCTGAACGCTAATTGAGTTTGTGTATAGATTAAAAGAAAAAGTGTGTTTTCAGAAATTGTTCAAACTATATTGCTGTCACTTAAATTTCTTGTAGCAGGAGAAAATGGCCCGTCTAAATGATGACACTAAATGTCTTATCCGAATTGGCTTTTTAAAACACAGTGTGCAGCAAACTAAGTTACAGAAGCTGGAAAAAAGCAGCAAAATAGATTTTTCAATGCAACAGCCAGCATTTTTTTAAAAAAGAGAATAAACATTATGGATATATTAATATCTTATTCTGGTAGCTTCCAGGTCTTCTTCATACAGTAAATGTATTTATCATGAGAAAACATAAATTCCTCACATTCTATTACAGAAGGCTAAAACTTAGAATATCTTATTATTTAGTTTTACTCAAGGGCGGGGGAAGCTAAATATTTCTTAAGATCTTTTACAAACAGACTTAAAATTGTGAAGTATACATTACCTTACTAGCAAAGTAAAACTTCTACCTTCATACATAGGTCATTAAGATAAAACATAACTAATTAATGCTAACTTAATGTGATTCGGCTTAGGAAATTGACCTTATAATTCTCACATTTCTTTACTTCTTTGTTACTCTATTGACTGTGATCAAATTATGATTTGTTTTTTTTAAAGATTTTATTTATTTATTTGACAGAGAGAGGGGGGTAGGGGATGGACAGAGGGATAGGGAGAAGCAGAAGCAGGCTCCCCACTGAGCAGGGAGATCATGACCTGAGCCGAAGGCAGATGCTTAACCAACTGAGCCACCCAGGCACCTCTCAAATTAAAATTCTTAACCCTCCAGCCTAATACAGAATGAGTAAAAGCAGTCTCTACAAAAGTATGCATTAATACTTGTTTAGACTCTGCACATACGGAATTATATGAATGCCACTGTACTGGTCACTACCCATTTAAGAATGTAAGCTAATTCAGGATTATAGAGAGTCCTGTTTTCCTGATTCTACCACCTTTTTTTCCTTATCAGTCATTCTAATGTCCACTAACAATGTTCTTTACTGAACCATCTTTAGTCCTCTTACTATAACATCCAGAGTTCTCAGCAATACTTCCTTAGTTTCCCCCAAAGCTGTTTTCCTTAAATAATTAAAGAATAAATGGCTTAGATTCATTCATAATTAGTATTTAACATATTTTTCTTAAATCTGAGAAATATGTAAACTCTTAGATTGTAATAATGCTTTCAGTCCCCTCCGGGTTTCTCAGGTATAGCTTTATGATCAACTGAGCCTGGCCTTAAGTCATACAAGACAATAACCTAGAAGCCCATTTCTGTATATTCTGTACACTTTTGTGAAGACATTAGTTCTAATCCGAACTAAACCTGATAATGCCATCACTGAAAAGATAATGTACAAAAAGATACAAGATGGATTCAAAATCAAAGATTGACAGAAGAATATTAAAGACTTTTGATTTCTGAAATTACCTAGAATCAATCGGAAAAACATGATTAGATGAGACTTGAGAAAAATGTTAAAGAAATACAAAAGGCAGGGGATTTCTGTACTGTATGTGGAGCAAGACATCAAGGAAGAGAGAACTGCTGGTAAGAAGAGAATTTGAATTTAGCAAAAATGTCAACAGAATTTTTAAGTAACATAAATTCACTCTAAAAGGAGGGCACTTTGATGAGCACTGACTGTTATATGTAAGTGATGAATCACTAAATTCTACTCCTGAAACCAATTTTACCATATATGTTAACTAACTAGAATTTAAACAAAAATTTCAAAAGAAAATAAGTAAGTAAATAAATAAATAAATAGTGCAAATACAGAGAAATGAGCACAGGACAATTTAGTCTCTCCCCCCCAAAAATACAATTTGAATAGATAATAGAAGGATAGCCTCAAAAATTCTGAAAATGAAAGAAAAAAAAAAGAATGGGTACCAGTTTTCCAGATATTAAAATATATTACAAGACTTCACTAATTAAAACAATTTAGTACTGGTAGAGGATGAAAAATATGCATCACAAAGTCCAGAGATTAGTATATAATGATTGTGGCATTTCAAATTTGTGGGAGAAAAGTGGCTCATTCAGCAAATGATGATAAGACTACTAGATTGCCAGCTTAAAAAAAAAGTGGTAGATTTCTTACCTCACACTTTAAAGCAAAAGAAATTCAAGATAAATCAAAGGCTTAAACACAAAGAAATGAAGTCATAAAACTACCAGAGAAAGACAACAACACTAAACAAACCATTTTTGTTTTTGTTTTTGTTTTCCATGATCTCAGAGCCGGAGAGAGTTTCTAATTATAACACAAATCCTGGAAGCCACAAACAGAAAGATTGATCAGTTCAACTACATAAAAATAAAATATTCTGCATGGCAAAAAAGAAAAAAAAAAGCCCAACCATTGCCAAATAAAAAAATTATCAATCTTACTCAAAATGAGAAATACAATCAAGACTACAAAGGATTGCCACTTTTTTAATCTATCAAAAGCAAGGATTGAAAATGTTGATAATATACTGTTTGTAAATGTGTCTGATAAAACATAAATTATGAAATAATCCCATGCATTACTGGTGATAGTGCAATTTGGTACAACTTCTAAGAAAAGCAATTTGTTAATACCTATCAACATTAAAAATGCACGTTCCCCTTAGCCCAATAACTACATTTACAGCAACATACACTCAGCTTCATACAAATGTGAAATAATACATGTAAAAAATGTTCACTGTAAACAGCTGAAAACATGTAAATGTGTATCAGTAAGAGAGTGGCTACATAAATTATAGTTTACCTGTGCAATGAGGAAAGATCTCCAAAATACATTATTAAATAAAAAGAAACTGTGCAAAACAGTATCTATAATATGGTTCCATAACATTTGTATACAATAAATAAAAAGCAATGAAATATATACATGAATATATAAATGTACACACACGCATCATTTCCGAAATCATACAAAACATAGTTAGCGCTAGTTTCTGGGGAGAAGAACTGAGTGGGAGATGAAGGTAGGAGAGGATAGCAAAGGCCATCATTGTTGCAGTCTGTCCCTCCTTCTTCCATATAGATACAAACACTTGGCAGCCAAAGCATGAGTAGCCATACAACTAGATGTGGGCCAATAAAGGTAAGTCATAGGTACAACTTTTGGGAAGTGCCCTCAAAAGAAGAGAGACGTATGCTCTTAATTACTCCTTTCCTTCATAGGCTGGAAAATTCAGACTGGATTTCCAACATCTATCTTGGCCTATTAGTTAGAATGCAAAAGACAGCAGTGCAGCAAATTATGTAAGAAAGGTGGGATTCTGCAAATCATACAGCCATGATATGGCCTGTGACTGTCCACACCGAGAGTCTTTTCAAGCTTCTTCTATTCTTAGGTTTCTATCACTCTCAGTTAAACATGATCCTAACTAATACAGAGGAAGATTCATTTTTGCCCCAGTATATATTTTCACTTAACTTGAATTTCCTTCATGTGGATGCATTTCCTCTTCAAAATAATTTCAATATAATATTGTTGAATAAAATAATATTCAATATATTATTTTAAATAAAATAATAGAATGTTGTTTTATCAGATGGAAAGCAGAAATTATCAGTGTATACTTGGCTTATGTCCTTTGTGAATCGATAGTGATCTTTAAAACTAAAATTTTGATAGACACATATGAAGTACTATCTCAGACACTTGTAGAGTCAAAGTATAAAAGAGCAACTATCTCTTATATTCGTCTTCAGTTCCAAGTGTATATACGTACATGCGTGCGTGTGTGTGTGTGTGTGTGTGTCTGTATATGGCTATAACCTAAGATACTAAGCATCTGGCAGATAAGCTATACTGATATTGTTGACTTGCTTTGATAAACTTAGGGAGGGAAAAAACAGAACAAAACTAAAGTTGTGAAGAGTATCAAATGTTCCAATTTCCAAAGTTACATTTTATACCTTTGAAAACAATATGCTGATAAATGTCATGCCACCCATTGGAAAACTTCTATAGTGGATTACTGAACAGATTAGGACTATTAGGGTAAAAATGGAAATCACTAAGAGCCAAAACGGGTTCAAGAATAAGTCATACAAATTAACAATTCCTGTTCTGATGAGTGGTTTAATTTTGATAAGTGAGAGTAATGCTGTTTCAGGGAGCATCTTAATTTCAGTGTATTTGATAAAATCTTCTGCTGAGACAATCCTTATGCTAGAGGTAGAGTTGTAGCTTGTTGAATTACCATTCCCCAAAAGTGATAAATAGCAAGAGCCACGATGCCTGCCTGGGGGTGTGGGGGAGAGCAACAGTGTCAAGTTTCCAGGTCTGTGTTCAACCTTACTCTGATCATCATTTTTATTGACTATTTAAAGAAAAAAAAAACATTAAGAAAATTTGCTTGTAAAATTTGTGACTAATAAAAAATTGAGAAATATAAAATTTGAATGATAAAAATTATGACTCAAGAAGATCGTAGCAAGCTGGAAAAAATAGCCTAAAACTAGAAATAAATAAGGAAATACATTTAACAGGGGCAAATTTAAAATCCTACATGAGTATTACAAAATGGGAAGGCCTGTATTAATAGATGTTTTGGATATTCAGCTCAATTTCAACTATCAAAATAATCTAAAGTAACTTCAGACAGAATTAAAAGAAATACAGTATGTAGGATAAAAGAATGATTCAGAAATAAGTTTGCATGTGGTGTATGATGATCAGTTGAGTGCACCTGTCTTAAAAGATAGTCTAATCAAATTGAAACCTGTTGAATATGTCAGTAGGCTCCAGGATCGAACTTTAGAAATGAGTAGGAAATCATACTTCTGTCTTTAGCTATTACAAGACTAACTATTGAGAACAGAGTTGCAATCAGGTTGAGTTTTCAATAGCTATA
The DNA here is from genome assembly GCF_002201575.2 of Neomonachus schauinslandi. Lineage (NCBI taxonomy): Eukaryota > Metazoa > Chordata > Mammalia > Carnivora > Phocidae > Neomonachus > Neomonachus schauinslandi. Next base: position 68,188,225 of record NC_058407.1, read on the forward strand.
TATGTATTAAAAGCCTAGATCTAGGAAAAATGAAACCCACGGCTTGCCTGCTTCCTCCTTCTCTCCTTCCTTCCTGTCCTCTCTTTTATAAATGCCTACTGAGTGTTACTATTATGTACAACTATATCGGCAATTTGAGATACAAAAATCTATTTAAGAGTCTCTCTCCTTATGTACTTACATTCTTTGCAGATATACTCCTTAGCCCTCTTGCCTGTGCTTCACTTCTTTCAATCTCTCTTATAAATACTATGCTACAAAACATGCACATTGCTTCTTTTCTGTAATTTCTTCATTATTTTTAAAGCAATGTGAAAGTTTAAGCATGTTTCACTAAGTAAAACCCATGGCCATATATAAAGAATTATTTTCATGTCTGTTTTTTTCTCACCAGCCTGTAGATAAGTTTCAGTGCCCTATTTACAGTACAGCATTCTGCATATAGCAGTGCTCAATAAATATCTGCAGACATTACTGTTTTGTTTGGAAGAGTTTCAATGTATACAGAAATAATATTTCTGTATATGTATATTTAAAATGCATGAACTTATTTTCAACTTGTATTGTTTCATCTGTTCCCTGAGGTAAGAGAACGTTCATTTATTTATTCAACAGATATCTATTTAATGTCTATTGTATGCCATGAATTGTACTGAATGATGATGAAATGATAAAAAAATAGTTATAGTTCCTGTCTTCAAGGAGCTTGTCAACCAATGGGTGTATATAAACAAGTATAAATTACAATGTAGAGTATATGCTGTAATAGACGAGGGAAATGTTCTATGAAAGCAAAGAAAGCCATTTAAACAATATTTGAAGTCCTAGGAAGGTTTTACTAGAAAAACTAAACTGAGTCCTAAGGAGTAAGAAAAATTAAGCAGATGAAGAGTGACTATTCTAGGCAGATGTAATTTTAGGTTTCAGCATTAGGTAATAGGGAACTAGGAAATTTAGAATGAACATTGGCTCAAAAACTAAAAAGGCGGGGTAACATATAAAAACAATATTCTTTAAAAGAATCAAAGCGCTAACAAAGGTAATGAGGAATTAATGGCATAAAATATAGCAGAAAGATATTCCAGAGAGGTAAGCCTTCCAGTCAAAGCTGGTTTTGCTTAGAAGAGGTCTGCCAATCAACTCTGACTTGAAAACCTTGAGCAGCTGGTGATTCAAAATGAAAGTCCAGTCACCCACAAATGGGGGGGACTTTGATAGATCAGCCCTGGCATTAAGTTGGGCACATGAAAGGCTACACCCTTAAGACAGGGTAAACTGTCAAGAAAATAGCCTTTGCATGAATACTCATCCCAGCTTTATTACTTCATTCTGGGTAGTTTATGATCCGTCAAGCCTTGAAGTGTACTGAGAAAGATCTGAAGCACATAGCAGAAGAAACAAACAAAATCACTCTGAAGAATGAAACCATCATCTTAAGCCTGAAATTCTTCCTATAAAGAATTTTTCAGATATAAAATGCTTATTATAGAGCCAATGATGCCCAGGGTATGCAAGGAAACAGGATATTAAGAGTGAGAATCAGCAGAAACAACATAAACATTCACTCAAAATATTAAAATATTAGAATTGTCAGACACAAACCATTAAACAACTATGTTTATTATGTTCTAAGAAATAAAAGTAAAAAAAAAACAAACCTCAAGCTTTAAAATTTCAAGAGGGAGCAAAAAAATTTTTTAAATGACATGGCACATTTGGGAAAGAAAATCAAATAGATATTCTATAAATAAAAATAATGACTGAAAATAAAAACAGTACTAACAGATTAAAGGGAGCTAAGTGAAATCAGTCAGAGAAATACAAGTCTACGTGATTTCACTCAAATGTAGAATTTAAGAAACAAAACAAATGAGCAAAGGGAAAAAAAAAAAAAAAAAGTGACAGAGACAAACCAAGAAAGAGACTCTTAACTATAGAGAACAAACTAATGGTTACCAGAGGGGAAATGGATGGGGAGACAGGTGAAACAGGTGATGGGGATTAAAGAGTGCACTTATCCTGATGAGCACTGGGTAATGTATAGAACTGTTGAATCACTACATTGTACACCTGAAACTGATATAACACTGTATGCTAACTATACTGGAATTAAAATTTTTTTTAAAAACTTAATAAAAAAAGAGAACTAAATTACTGGAAATAAGCCAGAAGAACCTATTAAGAACTTAACATAATAAAATCACTAATTGACGACAAGAATAAAGAAAAATAAAGCAAATTGGGAAGAGTGAAGATATTATTATTAGATTTTGATAAGGATGTATTTCTTAAAATTCTTACAGTAACACTAACTGTAATTAAAGCCGAGTTTATAACTTTCATACATACAGGGGAAAATAAGTAAAATGGTGAAAAATGCTGATCTAAACAAAAAAGGCAATAAGGGTAAAAATTAAAGCACAAATTTAGATAGTCAACTAAACCATTTATATCAGCTGATATAAATTTATCAGCATTTACATTAAATGTTCATGGGCTGACTGCTCTAGTCAAAAGGAAAAGATTTTTAGATGTATTTTTAAAAATTTATGTGCACTTACAAGAGACATCTAAAACATAAAGATCCTAAATTATTGAAAGGAAATGAATGGGAAAAAATGTACCTATGACAACAAAAGATACCAGTTGTTCTATATTATTATCAGAGAAAGAAGACTTTAAAAGCAAAAAGCATTTCCAGAAATAGAAAATCACTATATAATACCACATATATATGTATATAATACACACACATATGTAACACACACATATAACAATTTAAAAATTATATGCACCATTAAGATTTCCTCAAAATATTAAAATGAATTGTTAGCACAATACAAGGAAATAGATTCTATAATCATTTTTTTAATGTAACTACATATTGGCTCTTAGTAACTAAAATAAGGAGACAAAAATATCAGTAAAAGTATAGAAGAACTGAGCAATGAATAAACTTGACCTAAAGAACATATATTTGCAAAATACCAAGTACACATTTTAAAACACATCAGCTTTTCAAAATGTGACCATTTATAAAGTAGTAAAATATGTCTTGACGAATTTCAAAATGTTGAAATTACACAAAGTATACACTCTGACCAAAATTCAATTATGCTAGAAATCAATAACAAATAAATAACTAAAAACCACTCATATATAACTAAAGGAATACTTAGAACCTTAAGTTATATAACAGAAAAGAAGTTTATCTGTAATGAACTGGGTGTCAATTTCAAGATGTTAGAAAAAGAAACAGCAATATATAGAAAATAAGGAAAAAATAAGAAATTAATGAAAGAAATTACAATTGAGAGGGTCAACACAGTTCTTTGAAAAGACTAAATAAAATTGAAAAACTATAAAGCATGATAAAGAAAAAAGAGGCACACGTAACTAATCTCAGGAATGAAAAATGAAACAGGGCTACAAACCCTGCAGACCTTAAAGATACCAAGAGAAGACTGAGAACGAATTTATGGCAGTAAGTCTGAAAACACAGGGCGCCTGGGTGGTCTTCAGCTCAAGTCATGATCCCGGGGTCCTGGGATCGAGTCCCGTATCAGCCTCCCTGCTCCGCGGGGAGTCTGCTTCTCCCTCTGCCCCTCACCCTACTCGTGCTCTCTCTCTCTCACTCTCTCTGTCTCTCTCTCAAATAAATAAATAAAATCTTTTTATCTTTAGGGTTTTTTTTATGTTATGTTAATCACCATACATTACATCATTAGTTTTTGATGTAGTGTTCCATTATTCATTGTTTGCGTATAAAACCCAGTGCTCCATGCAGTACGTGCCCTCCTTAATACCCACCACCAGGCTAACCCATCCGCCCACACCCCTCCCCTCTAGAACCCTCAGTTTGTTTCTCTGAGTCTCTCATGGTTCACCTCCCCCTCCGATTTCCCCCCCTTCATTCTTCCCCTCCTGCTATCTTCTTCTTTTTTTTTTTTGTAACATATAATGTATTATTTGTTTCAGAGGTACAGGTCTGTGATTCAACAGTCTTACACAATTCACAGCACTCACCATTGCACATACCCTCCCAATGTCTATCACCCAGCCACCCCATCCCTCCCACCCCCCAACACTCCAGCAACCCTCAGTTTATTTCCTGAGATTAAGAATTCCTCGCATCAGTGAGGTCATATGATACATGTCTTTCTCTGATTGACTTATTTCGCTCAGCATAATACCCTCCAGTTGCATTCACGTCGTTGCAAATGGCAAGATTTCATTCCTTTTGATGGCTGCATAATACTCCATTGTATATAAATAAAATCTTAAAAAAATTTTTCTTTGAAAACACAGACAAAACTTAAATTTAAGTTTAATTAAAATTATAGCTGAGAAAGCTATAATTTACCAAAACAACTTAAGATAAAAATTAAAATGTGACTATAAACATCCTATTACAATTAAAGAAAATGAATCATTTATTAAAAGAAAATATTCTCACAGAAAAGCTCTAGATTCAAATGTCTTCACTGAGTTCTCCCAAACATTCAGTAAATAAATAATTCCAGTTTTATACAAATGTTTCCTGAGAACAGAAAAGGAGTATACAATTCCCAATGTATTCTATGTTGCCATCATAATCTGAATATATATACAAGGGCAGTGTAAGGAAAGAAAAATACAGGCTAATATTGTATATTAACCTAGATGCCTTTAGAAATCTTTAGAAAAATCTAAAGAAATATTAGCAATTGAATCTAGCACCATAGGAAAAGTAAATGCATTACTAAGTTGTTGATACCAGATTATGCAGGTTATTTTAACAAATTAATCAACATACAAGAATGTTCGTGAAAGCATTGTTAATAATGACAAAAACTTGGAAGCACCCCAAATGTTCTTCAAAGTGAGAATAAACAAGTAAATTGTGTTAACATTCACACAATAGAATTTTAGCTAGTAGTCAAAACAAATGAATTATAAGTACATGCAGTAACATGGGTAAATTTCAGCAATATAATATTATGAAAAGGTAAGTTCTACCATGATATCCTTTTCTTTTTTTTAAATAAAGATTTTATTTATTTATTTGATAGAGATAGAGAGAGGGAGAGCGGCAGGCAGAGGGAGAGGAAGAAGCAGGCTCCCCACTGAGGAAGGAGCCCGATGTGGGGCTTGATCCCAGGACCCTGGGATTATCACCTGAGCCGAAGGGAGCCGCTTAACTGACTGAGCCACCCAGGCGCCCCCCATGATATCCTTTTCACAAACACAAATAAAAAAGAAAAATATAATAAAATGTTTTAAAAAGAAAATGAAAGATGTCAGAATTACTTTTGCTAGGGTAGGCAGGAATGAAATGGAAGCTGGTCATGTGAGTAAATGCCAGTTATTATGAGTGATAAAGCTATAGCTTTGCATGACAGTGCTACACATACTTAATATGGTATTTAAAATAGCTAACTAAAATAATTAAGTGATACATAATGTGAGCATGCATGAACTAGGATAGTGTCCTGAATCAAGAATATATAATTAATCTAATCTGTGTACCTGAGGTTCGAAAAAAACCCAAAAAACAAAAAAGAAAGAAAGAAAAAGATCAATGTCATCACTGCATTAACTGAATATATGATCATATGATTATCTCCACAGAGGCAGAGAATCATTTTATAAAATTCAACATCCATACACAATACAACTCTCTAAGCAACCTAAGGATGGAAAGAAAATTACTAAGCTAATAAAGGCAAACTACAAATAAACCCACTGCAAATATCACACTTAAGAAAGATATTATGAAATCAGAAACAACTTAACTCTCCTCCCTTTTGCTTAAGTGTTGATTGATGGTTTCAGCCATCACAGTAAGGTTAAAAAAAAAAAAAAGGGACATAAAAGGCATAAGAACTGAAAATGTAAAAAGAAAACTGCAATTATTCACAGGAAATATGATTAGTAATAAAACTCAAATAGATTGCATATAAATCAGAAAAATTAGTAAGAGATTTTTACTAAGCTTGCTGATACAAGATCAATATATAAAATCTCATTTTATTTTTATGTACTGGCAAAAGTTAGAAAATGAAATGACAAAAAAAGACTGTAATTTACAATAGTATCCCCAAATGCCAAGTGCCTAGTAATATATCAAACAGCACATCTATTGGGAAAATCATAAAATTTATTGAGATACATTAAAGAAGATTTAAATAAAGGGAAACATACCCATCTTCAAAAATTGGCAAATTCAAACTGTTAAAATGTGAATTATTCACAAATTGATCTATAGTTTCAGTAAAATTAAGTCAAAATTCCAATTTCATTGGGGAAGTTGATATGCTGATATGATTAGAGATACTCATTACAGCATGTGTAAACCTTACAAACACAATTATAAGGGGAAGAAGGAAATATAGAGCATAATTATATAAATTTTAAAAAGAGGAAGAACTAAACCATACTGTTTAGGAATCCATGTGAAACTGTTAAGACTATCCAGAAAAGCAAGGAAATGATCACCACAAAGTGGTGAGCTTGTGTGTGGAGTAAAGGAGATGAGGAAGGTATAATATAAAGGAGACATTGGAGGGCCTCTGGGATGTCGGTGGGATTTTCTTTCTTGACTTAGTGGAAGATACGCAGGTGTTCACTTTATAATTACTCATTATATAACACATGATATTTAAGTCTTTTTCTCTTCTGTGCCTTATTCCACAATTTTTTTAAAAAGTTGATTTTTTTAAAGATTTTTTAATTTATTTTTAATATTTATTTATTTTAGAGAAAGTGTGTGAAGGGGGAAGGGCAGAGAGAGAGAGAGAGTGAGAATCTCAAGCAGACTCCATGCTGAGCTCACAGGCCGGGGAGGGGACGGGGGCGGGGGTGGGGGGAGGGGCTCGATCTCATGACTTGAGCTGAAATCAAGAGTTGGACACTTAACCAACTGAACCACCCAGGCACCCCTAAAAAAAAAGTTTTAAGTGCTCCAGGTAGAGGGGGTAAAATGTGTGAAGATCCACAGGGAAGTGATAGTGTCAGGCCACGCAGGAGTCAAAGACATTCATTAAGGCTAGAGCAAAGAGTGTCAAGGGAGTTACAGGTGGGAGGTCATGAGGGATGAAGCTAAAGAGCCAAGCAGAAGTTTCATAATATTGACTCTGAAATCCTATTAAAATTTTTGGAAGTTACCATAAGAACCATCTCAAGGGGGAGACATTGAAAGACCTTTTAAACGAGGCAGGCATTTCATTTTGGCTTTTGAGTTAAGAATGGATTAAGATGGGACAAGGATGCAGGCAGGAAGTTAAGTTAGGTAGCTGTTGTGGTATTTCAGCAGAAAGAGGATGATAATCTGAATTGGGGGAATGGCAGAGAGGATAGCAAATAAGAGATTCCACAGTTATGAAAAGGAAGAGTTTTCTGGACTTGGAGGAAAGAGCAAAATTGTGGGGAAAATAATGAGTTTCTGGGATAGTCAAGATGAGATATCCAGTAAACAATATAGGCTTATCATCCATTTGGTACATATTTATTGAGCGTCTGCTGTTCTGGGCACTGAGAATATATGGGTGAAACAGGGACCCTGCTGTTAATGAAACTCCCATAAATCGGAAGCTCAGGTCAAAGCCACGGTGGAGACAGAGAATTCGGAGTCATCATTTGCTTTACACTTCATATTCTGGGGATACAAAAATTTTTAGTGAATAAAAGGAACCATTTCTGGGGTGCCTGGGTGGCTCAGTCGTTAAGCGTCTGCCTTCGGCTCAGGTCATGATCCCACGGTCCTGGGATCGAGCCCCGTGTCGGGCTCCCTGCTCTGCAGGAAGCCTGCTTCTCCCTCTCCCACTCCCTCTGCTTGTGTTCTCTCTCTCATTGTCTCTCTCTATGTCAAATAAATAAATAAAATCTTTAAAAAAAAAAAAAAAGGAACCATTTCTGAAGAGTCATAGCATGTGATTCAGTCAATTGCATAAAGGGCAAGCTGAAGAAGTAGCTACTATAGTAGGACAAGGTGGCAAAATTAACTTTTAAAGCAAGCTAACTTGATCATGATTTAAGAGAAGGGAATGGAGGGTGCCTGGGTGGCTCAGTCGTTAAGCCTGGGATCAAGCCCTGCATCGGGCTCCCTGCTCAGCGGAGGCCTGCTTCTCCCTCTCCCACTCCCCCTGCTTGTGTTCCCTCTCTCGCTGTGTCTCTCTCTGTCAAATAAATAAAAAAAATCTTTAAAAAAAAAAAAAAGAGAAGGGAATGGGCGTCATATCCTCCATTCATGAGCTACATGATATTGAGCAAGTCATGCACCACTCCCAGCCGGTTTCCTCGTGCACAAAACTGGGTGACAATACTATTTCACAGAGCCCATGTGCTGATCAAATGAAGTTGTATAAAAATACCTTGCTCAGGTCATAACAGGGGCTTTGAAACTGAATCTGAATCTGAAATGAGGATAATAGAATGCTTTAGATAACGTATGGGAATGCACACCATTAGCAAATACATCAAGAATGTGGCTGCAGAGTTAAGTAGCTTACAAAATTGAACAAAGGATTTTTTAAGTGTAAAATTAGCTTGGTTTATGTTATTTTAATAAGTAAATATTGCCTTTGATTTGTGTGTTGAACGTTGTTCTATATTAAAAGTGTTGGAATAAAGAGTAACCTTTTTCCCCAAAGTCTACACATGTAATCTACAAGAAATTTTCTTCCGATGTAGTTACAGCTAACACTTGTTAAGTGTTAACAGATTTAATTATGGCTCCCAAAGGGTATCTTAAACAGTGGAATCAGTGGAAATGTGAGCGTATCTATTGTTTCCACCAGCTTTACAAAGCAAAGAGGGAAATTTGAGGGGAAAGCTCTCAGGGATTAGAGGCAGTCAAGAAATGGTTTTTAGAAAAGTGAAAAGTGGAGGTTTAGAAGTGAGTTACTCCGGAATCCCTGTATGTTGTGCATGAGCTATGGTCTGTGTTCTTTCCTCTAGCTTGTACATCCATCTGGGCTCAATGAGCACATGTCCCTCTCTGGCAACCATGTACTAGGAACTGTGATCATCTTTCAACCAATGGGAGGTCATGGCAGTATATGACTCTACTTCCTCATAAATACGGTTGGGTTTTTAGTTTGGTTTGGTATTGATTTGTCTAACGGAAAAACAATCTTAAATAAGTGAGGATATTTTATTAGTATCTTTAACATGATGCTTAATAGGCATCTCAACTTAACATTTAATATTTCATAGCTTAAACTAGAACCTTTGAAAGTCACACCTCTTTTTCCCATTTCTTTCTCTGATAATCAGCCTATGTGACATAATAATTTGGGTGTTTAACAGACACCTATCCAAAGAGAAACCTTGATTCTCATCTCCATATCTGTTCCTCTGCCAATTTTCCATTTCTAAATGATATCATCATCCCTCCAGGTGCTCAAGGCTCCAAGTTACAAGTCATCTTTGAATCATCTCTTTCTCTTATTCTTCCCTGTTTTCCCTTCAAGACATATTCTGAATTTATGTACACCTCTCCATCTCTACGACTACCATTTTGGCCCAAGACAACACCATGTCTTTCCCAGATCATGGTTTTTCACCTTGCCTTTCTGCAATCCCTCTACACACTCACTAGAGCAATTACTTTTAAAAAACGGACTACAATTTCACAATGGCTTCCTACTACAGTCCTTCCAGTGATCCACAAGGCTCCACACCACAGCTTGCCCCCTAATGCCTCTTGGATCTACTTAATCTCAAGTGACCCTCCAATTTTTTCACTTGCTGCAAGCTACACTGGTCTTATTCCTGTTCTTGGAACATGTCAAGCTTGTTTCTACCTCACGGTTTTTGCATTAACCACTTCCTCTGCATGTCACCCTTTCTCCTACAACTTCATATGGCCGGATCCTTGTCATTCAGCTCTCTAATTAAGTACACATGGGAATTTCCCTGGCCACACAATTTAAACTGTCCCCGTTGGATCACCACCGTGCTTTATCTTCCTTATAGTAAAAATCATCATGGGCTTTTTATTCGTTTGTTTGCTTTCATCTGTAGAACCCCACCAGAATGTAACTGCGGGTCCTATATTTCTCATATATGTTCAGTTTCTAAAGCAGTGACTAACACATAACAGGTAATAAATAACTACTTGTCAAATTAGTCAATAACCCCATCATGTCCAAAACATCAGCAAATTCTGTAAGTTTTCCTCCTAAAACATATGTAGAATCAATCTACATATTTTCATCTCATCTGTTTCCTCCATAGTCCATGCCACAAACCTCTCTCTCAAGGGAGCCTCCAATGTCCTCCTAATTGGTCTCCATGCTTCCTTCAGCAGCCAGAGCAATCTTTAAAAAACGCAAATGAAATCATATCATGTATCTGCTTAAAACTGTTCATGGCTTTCCATCTCCATGAAAACAAAATGTCAACACCCAAGATGCTCCAGCCTCTGACTTCCCACCAACACCGCCATATCACCTCCTCCCTAACATCAACTTCTGGGTTTTGTATCTCTACCTAGCCCTACTTGTCAATTAACCTTTCTGGATCTCGGGTTCTTCAGCTGTAAGAATAATCAGTATTCTGGGAAGGCAGAGCATAAGAAGATACATAAACATTGACTGGACACCTGCTGGGTGCCAGGAGCTGCTGGGTCCCGGGAATGGAAATCTGAACAGGCTTAATTGCTGCCTTTGGGAAGATCAACATATAAGTAAACAAACTACATTACACTGCAGTGCAAGCTATAACAGAAGGAGAGCTGAGTGACGTGAGGTCAAATGGTACTGAATCTACTGGCAGAGCCCCGGAAGGCTTCACAGAAGAGGAGACAGTGCTCGAAAAGATCCTTTATAGATTATAAAGCACATTGGAAATGCAGAGTATATAAATTAGTATTATTGTCTAAATACAGAAGTATGAGGTTTGTTTTCAGGAAAGTCTGCTCCGCCTTAACATATGATTAGACAGTAAAAGCTGTTTGAGTAAACTGAATTTCTAGTTAACTTGAAAACCCATTTTGTTCTGACTTGCAAATATTTCTAAAATCTAATAATACGGTTCTTGTTTTCATGTAAGTGCAATAGACTAAACATGATTGAATCTTTTCTTTCATGACTGCAAATAATAAAGTGCCCCAGAGTCATGTTTTTTAAATCAACTAGTGCTGTGACTCTGTAACGCAAATATTGAATATGTGGGCGTTGGATATAACATGTAAAGAACCAAAGGTATCCAGGTCCTGGAAATTGCCTTTGTAAAATCCACCGTATCAGATTGTCTTTGTATTATTTAACTATTGTTATTTTTCTTTTTTATTGAATTATAACTGACATAGGGGTGCCTGGGTGGCTCAGTCGTTAGGCGTCTGCCTTCGGCTCAGGTCATGATCCCAGGGTCCTGGGATCGAGCCCCGCATCAGGCTCTCTGCTCGGCGGGAAGCCTGCTTCTCCCTCTCCCACTCCCCCTGCTTGTGTTCCCTCTTTCGCTGTGTTTCTCTCTGTCAAATAAATAAAATCTTTAAAAAAAAAAAAAGAATTATAATATTAGTTTCAGGTGTACAACATAGTGATTTGATACTTTCATACATTGTGAAATGATCATCACAATAGGTCTAGTTACCATCTGTCACCATACAAAGCTATTACAACATTATTGACTATATTCCTTATGCTGTGCATTACATCCCCAAGACTTGTTTATCCTATAACTAGAAGTTTGTACTTCCTAATCCCCTTTATCTATTTGCCCATCCTTCCACTCCACGCCCCTCTGGCAACCACCAGACTTCTCTGTATCTATGAATCTGTCTCTATTTTGTTTGATTGTTCATTTGTGTTTGTTTTTTTAGATTCTACATATAAGTGAAATGACATGACATTTGTCTTTTTCTGTCTGACTTATTTCACTTAACATAATGACCTCAACCACCATCTATGTTGTTGCAAATGGCAAAATTTCATTCTTTTTTTATGGCTGAGTAATATTCCATTACACACACACACCCCCCCCACATTTTCTTTATCCATTCATGTATCAATAGACACTTAGGTTGCTTCCATATCTTGGCTATTATAAATAATGCTTCAATTAAAATAGGGGTATATATATCTTTTCAAATTAGTGTTTTTGTTTTCTTCAGATAAATTCCCAGACATGGAATTGCTGGATTATATGGTATTTCTATTTTTAATATTTTGAGGAATTCCCATGCTATTTTCTATAATGGCTCCACCAATTTACATGCCCACCACCAGTGCACAAGGGTTCCCTCTTCTCCCAATAACATTTGTTATTTCTCATCTTTTTGATAATAGCCATTGGATTATGCCCCATACTAATGACCTCAATTTAATTTAATTACCTCATTAATGACCCCATCTCCAAATATATTCACATTTTGAGGTATTGGGGAGTCAGGAATTCAATATATGAAGCTTGGGAGAACATATTCAGCTCCTAATAATATGTATATGATATTTGTATTATATTTATACATTTATAATATAAGTAATATGCATTATAAATATTGCTCTATCAATATGTATATTAATTTATACATATATAGAGATATATAGAGAAAGATCAATATATATAACTTTAGGTAACTGGGGTAGTTCCCCCAAAGGATAAAAACCCTTGTGAACTGTTGGTGGGTATTTCTTGCGGGAGGCCACATTGGTTTGTTTCTTTCTTTCTTTTTCTTTCATTAAACATTTAGAGTGCTAGGTAAATGAAGAATCTTTAAGCAGTATGATGAGGTAAAATAGACATGTGTATGGGTGTTTAAAACTGCTTTTATAACATTAGTTAGGTAAATCTGGGTTTCTTCCTGTATATAATAGCTCATTGGGTTTTATCAAAGTTAGGTGTGATAATATATTTAAAGCAGCAATTTTAGTAGAGAGTCTCAAAGATGTTAGTATCCTTCCTCTTTCCTCCAAACCAGTCTAGTAACTTTAACTCACTGTGGGTACAATATTGTTAAAGAACATACCTATAATTCAGATAATCAAGGACAGCTTAACTGGAGTCTTCTACAGCTAGGACAGATTTACAACAAGCAACGATGCTCAGTGTCTGATTTATTAACCTCAGAGACCTGTGGTTAGTACTATGATATTTTGCATAGAAAAATTATACCATGGTAAAGTCAGCAAAGAAGGTATGTATATACTAAAATTGCTTTAATGGAAACAAATAATGAAGTGTGCATATAACATAGATGTAAAATTAGGATCTGTTTCAAAATTATGTATCTATATCTACATTTATATCATCTTAGCATCTTATGCCAAAAGGGAAAAAATCAGCTCATTTATTCACAGGGGATAAAAAAACACACACTAAATTGTCTTTGATAGTTTCAACCTTGGCAACATTCTGTCCTTTTAATTCCAGCAACTCTATCACTGCACTATTTTTGCAATGCAACTGGGGTAATTCAATGTACGCCAAATACATTTTAATGTAGTTTCATGGCAGTTTTTTGGCCTGTCGTTTATTTCCTCTCCGTGATACTCCAATTTCATTTCATTAAGTACTAAGTTACTTCATTGTGTATTACAAGAAAATCCCAGCCAGCTGTATTTTTGAAGTGTGAGGGGAAACCTAAAGTGGTTTGTTCTTTCTCAACTGGATTAAACATACATAGTATTTTCTTTGACATATAGTCTTTGTTCCCTGCCCTACCCCAAATTTGTCACTCCACAAAAAGACACAAGAAAATCCTACACGAACAAAAGACAGCATGTAGTACCTCTACCTTACCAAAGCTACAAATACGAATAAATCATGCATATCTTGGAGCATGGAGCTCAGCATTCCCATCCTTACGAACGTAGGAGAATTTGTAAGCTTGGTCGTATAGGTGGCTGCTCTGCCTCAAGCTTCCAGAAGACAGCTTTGGGGAGATGTGGTAGGAGGAGGACTGAGAAAGACAGAAATGAAGTGCGCCTGGGGAGAACAAAGCTATCCTGCTTTTTTGAAATTCTCCATTTGCCTTACAATGACACCTGCACTCAATGATCTATCATAGCAAACTGTATTGCCTCTGGCATGGTTTGGTTACTAAAAGAATAGAGGCAAGATTGGCTTCACAGAAAAAAGAATTGGCTTATTTGCCCAGGGTTTCACCGGCAAAACTGAAGCTCCTAGTAACTTCCAAATCCTACTTCCCATGCTTTCAGACACTTGAAATTGTGCCAAAGGTAATTTCCTTTCAGATTAAGACTTTGATAAACAATATATAGTTAACAACTCATGATTCATTCCTGGCTCCCCTTTGTACTGGACTTAGTGCAGATGAAGCAGGTAGAGAAGGGATATCAATGCATACGTAGATTTGAGGTAGATGGAACAAAAGAAATGAATTTAAAATATTTGTGCTTTGTGGATTCTCAGGCAGACTGACAATGACTGAAATCTATAAAGTCCAAGACGGACAGAGATGTATAGATAAAAGATGGTCTTACATGGATCAATAATCAAAGTGTCATGAACTAAGGATTACGATCCATTCAATATGCTCGTATGTGCATACATGTGTGAGTATATGTGTGTGGGGACTTACACGCTACTGAGTGTGCATGTGTGTGTGCACATACATGGGTGTGGTATGTGTGTGTGCATGTGTGTGTAAAAAAGTCAAGGCAGAAGCAGGTAACCATGGAATAATAATGAAGTTTTCCTTAAGTAAGAAGGGAAGCTATAAGGATTAGGGGATGGGGGAAGGAATATTTACCAAAAAAGATGAGTGAACACCAAGATTTATAAATAGTACAAAGTAAGATTTGGGGGAGTTGTGCTGACAGCTAGAGTGAAGGGATCACATCTCAGGAAGTCCTCATCTTCTGAAAGGACCCAGCCAACTGGCAAGATGAAGCAGACAATCAATGTAAGGGGACAGTGGTAATGTGTAGAAATGACCAGATAAATATGAAGTCATTCAAGCACACCAGAACTTCTCTGGCTGTAGCACAAGGGAGGTGGCAGGTCTTTTTACAAAAGAATGATATCACAGCTTTAGGGCAGTTGTAGAGGATTGCGACTAGATTCAAGAGATTAAACCAGCTCCAGATACCTCCTGGAGAGGACAGCACAGGCCTGGAATCATCAAAAAAGGGCCTGTTGAGGCTCAAGCAGGGGAAGGAGGGGGAGGCGAATGAATTCATAATCAGAATAGGACTTAAAAGGTCAGAGAGGGTCAACTGCACCTCAGCCAACACTGTCCACAGATAAGGCTGAACCAACCACTCCACATGGAGATCAGTAATGATAAGAGTTTCCTTTCTTCCATCATTATCAAGAAAGTCAAGAGGATGGGTGGGGGAGGGAGATCTGAAAAACCCAACATGAACCCAAAATAGACAACTTAGAAAGATTAAGTCCTCCAAAAGTGGCCATTTAGACCCAAAGCCTCACACGTCTCATTTAAAATTTGGTGATGATCTCCCACACCTCCAAATCCTGATAGCTAAAAGTTGGTTCATAAGGAAGACATGATCAGTGATAGATCACAATATGTTCTAACTTGTTTGCATGTCTGCTATACATATATGTGTGTGTGTGTTTAAATGTATATAATACATATATAACATATAAATATATTATATAACTATATATAAAAATATTTCAGATACCACTACACTGTCAGTAAATAAAACAGGAAAGTCCAAAGTAGGAATCTTCTTATAAGGCTAGAATACTGGCCATACAAAGGATGTGTTGCTGTAGCTTTGAGGTCTATCTGGGAGTAAGCAACAACAAAATATCCTCCTATAAGTAACTTCAGTTTACTGAACAATTTGGGAGAAAGCCCCTCAAGTTGTTAGAAAAGGATTCGAATAGATGGCTTTCTCTTTTCTGTTTCCAGTGTAATAAGAATACAGTATTTCCTAAATTGAGCCCAAGTAGATACAAAATGTTTATATAATGATAGCATTTTATAGATGTATGGGGTCTTAATCTACATGCTATCAACATGACTTATCACTGATGATGTCAAGCTTGAACACACAGCTGGGAGGACATTGGCCAAATTTTTCCACTATAAGCTTACTTTTTTTTTTTTACCTCCTTTCCATACTATTGTAGTACTTCTTATTCTTTGGAAGCAAGTCACAAAATTTAGTCCATATCCCTCCTCAAGGAATGAGGAGTTAAGGAGTTGAGCTTCATTATCTTGAAGGGAGAAGTATTTATATAAATTAGTTAGCATTCTTCTATACAGGAGATTTCTCTCTTCTTCTCTATTCAGTCATTTCATTATATCAGTGTGGACTCATGGATATTTATTTGATACTATGAATTATACTCTAGTACTATTTCATTTATTTTGTTGCTGATCAAATTGTCCTAACTTTGACCACTGGGAGCTCTTTCAAGTTGACTTTCGAGTGACATGCCACCATCATTTGGTTTTTGAACACTTCTTTACTTTCTGGTATAACAACATATCCCAGGATCATTTTATCTATTATCTGCCCCAGACCTAGAATCAGTTATTTGTCCCAAGTACCCTGGTTCCTTTTATTGAAGAACGACATTAGAAACCAAGATTTGGGCCCCTACTACCACACTGTCATTCTGTCTAAGCCTTCTCAGCACACAAAACTAAGAAATATGTGTATGTATTCTAACCTATCTATGCAATATCTAAAATTATTTCTCTTAGTATCCATTTGTCTCTATATTAAGCTAAACATGAGTTTAGGTTGATATTTCTGACTCTAATCTAGTACCACATTGTTCATTGGAGCTAGTCCCACCTCCCTGGTTATCTGTATCCTCCCTTTCCACAGTGAGAAATCTGGCTTCCACACCCCACCATTCATTTATTCATTGATAAACCCCAGTTTATCAATGTAAAGCAGACTCAGAACTGCTAACCCATAGCCTCATGAGAAATAATTTTACCAACTACAATACAGTTGTTTATGTCTCGTTCCCTTTGTTTTTAGTCTTTCAGTTCCCAGTCAATACACTGTTTTCCAAAGTTACTTAGATCAATGTATTTTTTTTCTCCACCTCTCATGTCATTAAATATCCTGCCAAAGAATAGCTCCTAATGCCTGGATAGTGTTCCATAAAATCAGCATGCTCAAACTTACATTTCCTTAGGATGTTAATTTGAGTTGCTTTATTCATTATTCTAAGCAATGCATGCCTTGTCCAAACACATAGATAACCTTAGACAAGAAAATAGTCTATCCAGAATCACAAAATTTTAGAATGCAAAAAACTTTATAGGTATCACCTGGTCTCTTCTTACAATCAATGTTGGACTATTCCCTCTCTGACAGATATTTTCTGCAGGAACGTTGAACTCACTGTTTTCCCAGGAGTAGAGTCCTTCTTTGACTAACAGTAATATTTAATATTTTTTCAGTTCTAGTGTCCCCAGGTAAAATGCTGGGTTTTTATTGTGGTTGTTAGTGCCAGCATTTAGGATATCAACTGTAATCTTTATTTCCAACCTTGCAAATATGTTTTAAAGAAATCAAGTCCTTGAAATTTCTGAAGATAAAACAAGAAAAACAGCAACTGGCTTTTCATATGAGAACTTAAGTGAAGGTTCTGTTAATATATCACACTTTATTGGCATATTAAACTATATACTGTACATCTTTTTCTTGCCTAATTCCTGTAATTGAGAGAAAATGATATACAATTACATCAATTTAAACTACACAGAATGTTCTGATTATTACTATTGGCTTACAAAAGCTGTTATCTCAATATATCCAATCATCAGCAAATTCTTTTAGTTTGAATTATATTGATTTTTTTCAGAGAATATAGAGAGGCAATGTGATACAGTAGAAAGAATATTAAGCCAGGAGCCAACATCCCTGAGTATTTATTGCCATAGAGACATTAATTAATTTTGTGACCTTATGTAGGTCACTGAACTGATTTTGTTTCAATTTCTTTGTCAATAATATAAGGATATTAGAGCATAAGTAGATATAGTCAAAGGATTCTTGCATTTTATGTCTTTCTTTAGTCAACCCAAATCTATTTGCAAGGAGAAAAAAGGATTATAGCAAATATATATACGTGAAAAATAGAACTAATCATTGTTAAATGTGTTAAGAGTCTTAAAAATCTTGGAATAAATGAGGTCACTCTGGGAAGTACGGTACAGGCTCTGAAATCAGCCTGCCCGCCCTCAAATTCCAGTGTTGCTGTTCACCAGCTATGCAACTGCTTTCAGTCACAGGCTTTCATCTTTAAAATGCAGACAATAATGATTACCTTGGCAGTATGGATTAAATAAAACAATGACTGTGAAAGGCCCAGTCCTGGCAAAAAGAGAGTACTCAATAAACAGTAGCCATTCTGGAATAGAATTATAAGGCTCTTTCAATAGTGAGGAAATGACTGAAAAAGCAATATGGCTGAGTATCATAGAGAAATGATTCAAAGCTAGTGCTAATCCTTACATGCAGGTTTAGGCTCCCATATTGTTCCTATCTAATACTTTGGGTAGAGTAATAGGTACAGGCAGAGCAACAAATAGAAAGAGATAAAAAGTCCCCCAAATTGTTCAGATGCCTGATGTCAGGAGATAATAGAAGATCACAGACCTGTATATAGAATATCTGTGTGTGTTTACGATATTTATACATTCTTAAAATGTTTCTTTTTGTTCTTTTTTAATGGTTAGTGCTGGTTTTCTGGAAAGGTTTGTATTCTGTTAATTATGATAAAGAGAAACAAAGAACATGTTTCCTAGCATGCCTAGCCCAAGTTGTGGTGATAGCAGCAGTGATGCAAGTAAGACAACCCCACCAGGAGGGTGAACCTTAAAAGGACAAAATGGGGGCTACTCATACAGACAAACCCTCCCCATCAAGATGTCCTCATTCCACAGCAACTTTCTACTAAAAAAAAAAAAGTCTCTAGGGTTCTAGTTTTATTTACCAAGAAAGATTGTACTCATTTATTCTGATATCAGCAATTGAACAAATATTAAAGAGCTAGTAAGCCCTGGGAATACTAAGCAAAACAAAACATCATCTCTTCCTTCAACTCACCATAGAAAAGGGGAAGAAAACCACAAAAATGCAGACTTTCATAGCACGGCTGGGAAGAAAAGCCTAACCTGTCAATCTTTGTTTCTCACTGGAGATTAGAGGACTTTAAGTATCTTTGACTCATTTCTAGGTGAATCCCATTGGGCCCACACTATCGCTTGTTTAGTTCTGAGTCTGGAGACTAGTTATGATCAGCAGGCTTTCAGCAGTTCCTGAAAAGCAGTGTTACCTTTGCAGATAAGTCCTTGTGTGTAACCCACCTGCTCAGAACCCCTAAGAACTGTGGGCAATTCCTGCTCTGAAACCCAGCCCTGTGACAAGGTTCTTAATATCAGGAAAAAGGTTTTCTTGTGGCCAGGTACCCATTGGGCCTGAGAATACAAACTGTTTGAATCTTCCTGTAAAAGTACTCTTGTTGCTTCTTGCTGGACCTTCCATCATCTGAAGGTTCTGGTTCTGCTTCTCTGTGCTTCTTCTTGACCTCTTTCTTCTTCCTTCAAGGGCCTAATTAAATCCAACTTCCTCCATGAACACTTCCATGACTACCCTAACCCTCTTTGGTAATGCTCCATTTCCATATGGAACTCATGGTCAGTAGGAGACAATTTAATCTTTATTCATAAACCATCCGATGTTATCTGCCATTCATTGTATTTATGTGAGTTTGACTTGCCCAAATCACCTGCATGGTTCTTGGGAGCTGGGACCATGATGCATGTTTACTCCATCCTCTGCAATTCTAGCCCAATGGAGTCTATTTTTGGAGCTTATTGAATGCTGGTTTAAAGTATTTCTGATTCTGAACTACATAAAACAAATAGAAGGACAGGTTTAAAGAAGATTGGCAGACAGCAACATTTACTTTTCAAAAGTTCACTGAGCCAAATTGAAAATGTGTTATGCTAAGAATATCTTCAGTTCCTAAATGCCTGTATTATAAGAAAATATTCATACTATATGATGTGTTGTCTAAGGCTCATCAAATTTTGGAAGAGTTTTAATAAATCCTCATCATTGAATGAAAATATTTTATTTCAGTACCTGCAAAAGACTACACATCTAAAAAAATACCTTCATGAAAGATAAGTTTTCTGTTCTAGATTAAAGAAGTCTCACAACTAAACATATGCATGTTTCTGTACTGAGTACCGAATCAGATGAAAACAAAAAAAAATTTATTTTTATTATTTGTCTTTTTTGTTATTTGTCCTATAAAGAACATTTTGAGACAACTGACAAGCTTTGAATAAGGCTGTAAATTAAAGTATTGCAGCAATATTAATCTCCTGATTGTGACAATTAGACTGTGTTTATGGGAGAAAATGCCCTTGTTTTAGAAAAAACAACAAAGTACTTACTCTTTCCTAAAAGAAAAGAGCTTTATTTAGGGAATACAATGAAATAGTTATTCTTTCCTAAAAGAAGGGCACTGGCTCACATGACTGCAGTCCAATGATCAAAATCAGGAAATTAATATTGATATACTATACTTATCTAACTATAGAGTGAATGAAAGAGAAAGAATGACTAAAGCAAATGTCTTAAAAATTTGTCAGTTGGGGAACATTGATAAAAGGCATACAGGAATTCTTTGTACTCTTCTTTTTTTTTTTTAAGATTTTATTTATTTATTTGACAGAGAGAGACGCAGCGAGAGAAGGAACACAAGCAGGGGGAGTGGGAGAGGGAGAAGCAGGCTTCCCGCTGAGCAGGGAGCCTGATGTGGGGCTGCATCCCAGGACCCTGGGATCATGACCTGAGCCGAAGGCAGATGCTCAATGACTGAGCCACGCCCTCTTTGTACTATTCTTACAACTTCTTTGTAAGTTAGAAACATTTCAAAATAAAACATTAGATTTATAGATCAAATCAGTAAAATATGTAAAGTATTATTTTTGCTGGATGTGCTGTTTTAGGCTGTTTGGGCTGCCATAATAAAATACAACAGATTTTATTTCTCTCAGTTCTAGAGTCCGGGAAATCCAAGATCAAGGCACCAGAGGATTCAGTATCTGGTGAGAGCCTACTTTCTGGTTCCCTGCCAGCTCACGGTGTCCTCATGGGGTGGAAGGGGTGAAGGAGCTCTTCGGTGCTTCTTTTAGAAGAGCACCAAAATGGGAGCTCCACTTTCATGACCTAATCACCCCTCAAATGCACCCCCTCCAAATACCATCACAGTGGGGATTAAGTTTTAACATAAGAATTTTGGACAGACACAGTCAGTCAATAGTATGTATTTTATGTAAAACATGTCTCCTACCTATAAATTCCTGTTTTACGTCTTGAGGCCTGTGTTCCACTTTTTGACATGTGGCTTAAGAAAGACAAAAGGCAATCTGATTCTAAATAAACACTGTCCATATATTAGTTTTAGTTGAAAATTTTGTTCCAGTACTACGTTGAATAAAAGTGGTGAGAGGAACATCTTTGTTTTGTTCTGTTCCTGACCTTAGGGGAAAAGTTCTCAGTTTTTCACCACTGAGTATGATGTTAGCCACACAGACACACACACACACACACGCAGACACACACACAGACACACAGACACAGACACACACACAGACACACACACATGCAGTGACCTTTATTATGTTGATGTATTTTCTCTCTAAACCTACTTTGTTGTGTTTTTATCCTGACTGGATATTGTACTTTGCCAAATGCTTTTTCTGCATCTATTGAAATGATCGTATGTTTTTTACCCCTTTTTTTGTTGATGTGATATATCACATTGATGGTTTTGAAAATACTGAACCACCCCTGCATCCCAGGAATAAATCCCACTTGATCATGGTGAATGATTTTTTAATGTATAGTTGGATTCAGTTTGCTATGCAGTTTTGATTTGTATTTCCCTGATGATGAGTGATGTTGAGCATCTTTTCATGTGTCTATTGGCCATCTGGATGTCTTCTTTGGAAAAATGTCTATTCATGTCTTCTGCCCATTTTTTAATTGGATTATTTGTTTCTTAGGGTTGAGTTTTATAACTTCTTTACATATTTTGGGCACAACAATAAACATCAAAGCATTTCAATCTTCAATACAGTTAATGCATCCATCCCTTCTTCTAAAAAGAGAGAAAGCACAAGGGACTCTGGTCAGTGGCGGGGGGCAGGGAGCGAGGAATGTAGGAACAGGATATTCTGAAAATAAGAGCTGGCATTACGGAACCACCACTGCTGGTAGAATTTACAATGGATTGGGGTACCAACAGCATTAGCAGTCTGGTCCCTGAAAGAAACCACACATTAATGAGAACTGTCACAAGCCTCAACTTGTCTTGGATGAACCCTCTCCTGGAGTCTTCACCTCCCTTAATTTTGATCAATGGCTCACAAAATAAACAATGATTCACTTCCACTTGATAATGGTGACAGAGTTGCCCTGCAGAGAACATCGGAGTATTAGTTATCAGCAATTCTGGTTTGAAAACCAATCAGTTGTGAGTTTCCAACAGTGACTAATGTACCACAAAATTAAGTTTGTAGGTCGCCGATCTCAGAACCAGATGTGAACCACAGTGAATCACGGGTACTAACAACCAGCTGTACCTTGGTGACACTGAGACTTTGTTGCTCCTCACCCTGCAAAAAGCTGATAGCCAATTATAACTGGAGTGATTTAAGTGAAGACTGACAGTTATTCTGATATAATTATCAACTGAATAAAAATATCCTAATTCCAATAGGCAGGTTTTGATGAAAGCACACACACAAAAACACTTTTTTAAAGGAGGATTTCTATGCCAGCAAAAGACATTATTGTAGCAGCTTTTTATTCTGAGACATTTGCATTGTGACCACTTTATAAATACTTTCAGGATGAAGACAAATACTTCAAAGTATTCCACCAATGGTTCCTGGAAGATGAGGGGAAACAGCAAGAATGAAAATGTCTGGGCTTCCTTTTTCTTTTTCTTTAAGATTTTATTTATTTATTTAAGAGAGATAGAGAGCACGAGTGAGAGAGAGAGAGAGATCACAAGCAGGGGGGAGGGGTAGAGGGAGAAGCAGACTCCCTCCTGAGCAGGGAACCCAAAGCAGGACTCGATCTTAGGACCTGGGGATCATGATCTGACCCGAAGGCAGATGCTTAATCAACTGAGCCACCTAGGCACCCAATGTCTGGGCTTTCTAACAGATCAAGTTGTAGGATATCTGGAGTTTTGTTACTATAAAAGACTTGCATTTCTAGTCTACTAGAGATGGAGGGGGTCCATGCATCATGAGAAAAAAATGAAGACAGGCAGAGATTCTCACACTGCTGAAATGGGTCAAGTCACTATACTTGGTTAAATGCTGCCTTCTTTCCTCTAGAATTCATTGTTTCCAGTTTAATTTTGTGCATTTATACTATTATATGCAAACTCAAGGGAGTTTTTTGAAATCATGACCTACACTTTAGAAACTTAATAAGTAAGACTTAGGCCTATGGCTCATGGGAGTACTCCATTCAACCAGCAGATTTAAGACTAAAGACGAATAACTGTCCTACCAATTCTTGTTATACAGAAAAACTATACAGTCTTTCTAAGCCTTTATTGAAGGGCATTTTTCTTTCAAAAATTCATAAATCCAAGGATTACTCTTGGGCTTAATGTTGCTATTTCAGGTCTTAGCAACTGGAATAAAGCCCTATGGAAGAGAGGCACTATTAAGCAATTTAAGACCAGCTTATTTAATTCTTTTTTCCTTAAACCTCACTTACCTTTAAGAAATAAGGAGAAGATCCTAAGATAAAAACTTTCATGGTCAGTTGGGGCTGATATTGCATCATTGCAGTTATACAGCTCACAGTATTTTAGTGGACTTTCTAGTTGGAGGGAAAGCATGTAATTTGGAACCAAAATGATTTTTTAAAGTACTGAAAATAAATATTTAACATTTTTTCAGAAAAAATAACTCATAAGTATTATACATTTTCTTGTAAAGCATCAATTGATCATAAAGTCAAAATACTTTCAATTATCATTTTATCATTTTAATGAAGTTCTTATCTGAAAAATTTTTCAGAAATACTGTAGAGTATACTAGATTTGAAGGTCCTCACCAAAATAATTAATTCAATAAGAATGTACTTAATGCTTACTGTGTGTCACGTACTGTGCTAAGTCCTAAGGAAAAGTAAGATGGATGTTATTCCTGTTCTCAAGAACTGTGACATCTACAAAGAGCTTATCAAACTCAACACCCCAAAACACAAAAAAATCCAGTCAAGAAATGGGCAAAAGACATGAACAGACATTTCTCCAAAGAAGATATGCAAATGGCCAACAGACACATGAAAAAATGTTCAACATCACTCAGCATCAGGGAAATACAAATCAAAACCACAATGAGATTACCACCTCACATCTATCAGAATTGCTAAAATGAACAAAAAGACAGGAAACAACAGATGTTGGTGAGGATGCAGAGAAAGGGAAACCCTCTTAACACTGCTGGTGGGAATGAAAACTGGTGTAGCCACTCTGGAAAATAGTATGGAGTTTCCCCCAAAAGTTAGAACTACCCTGAGATCCAGCAAATGCACTACTAGGTATTTACCCAAAGGATACAAAAATACTGATTCGAAGGGATACATGCACCCCAATATTAATAGCGGCATTATCTACAATAGGCAAACTATGGAGAGAGCACACATGTCCATCAACTGATGAATGAATAAAGAAAAAGTGGTATACATATAATGGAATATTACTCAGCCATCAAAAAGAATGAAATCTTGACATTTGCAATGATGTGGATAGAACTAGAGGGTATTATGCTAAGTGAAATAAGTTAGTCAGAGAAAGACAAATACCATGTGATTTGACTCATATGTGGAATTTAAGAAACAAAACAGATGAACATAGGGGAAGGGAAGGAAAAATAAAATAAGATAAAAACAGAGAGGGAGGCAAACCATAAGAGACTCTTAACTATAGGGTACAAACAGGGTTACTGGAGAGGAGGTGGGTGAGGGGATAGGTTAATTGGGTGATGGGCATTAAGGAGGGCACTTGATGTTATGAGCACTGGGTGTTATATGCAACTAATGAATCACTAAATTCTACCCCTGAAACCAATAATACACTATATTTTGACTAAATTGAATTTAAATACAAAATAAAAAAGAACTGTGATATAGGCAGAAATATGTAGAGAACTTAATCACCATTCTTACTTTAGTACATTTCCTTTAAAAATTTTAAAGGCACGTACTGCATGGAGCACTGGGTGTTAAACGAAAACAATGAATCATGGATCACTACATCAAAAACTGATGATGTATTGTATGGTGACTAACAAAATAAAATTTAAAAAAAAGAAAAAAGAAAGGTATTTTATTCTTTATTTTTTAAATATTTTTAAAAAGATTTTATATATTTATTTGAGAGACAGAGTGAGAGAGAGCACAAGCAGGGGGAGGAGCAGAGGAAGAGGGAGAAGCAGACTCCCCACTGAGCAGGGAGCCAGATATGGGGCTCAATTCCAGGACTCCGAGATCATGACCTGAGCCAAAGGCAGATGCTTTAATCAACTGAGCCACCCAGGCGCCCCTAAAGGTATTCTAATTTAAAGCCTTATGAACTATTTATTCTACTAAAGAATGAGAATTACATACATAGTAAATTTTTGCCACAGCATTTAATTTAAGAGGCTTTAGTTCAATATCTGTGCAGCAAATAATTTGAAATTAGCTTTTTAAAAAACAAATACGCTCTGAACAAAACAAATCAATAAACAGCAAACCAGTAAATATTTAATTTTTTCATAAGGAATATATTCATCTCTAAACATATAGACATCTCTCCAATCTTCTCTCTCATCTTCTGACAATACTCCCTGTTCCTACTTTTCTTCCTCTTCTAATCACAGCTTGACCCAGTACAGGTCTGGCTTCTAGTCCAACATTCCAGAAAACCATTCTTGCTGAGGTCAACAGCAAAATCCCATAGACACTCTGCATTTTGATCTTATTTGTTATATGTCTAGCATTTGACTGTTGATGTTGCGGTATCTCTTGATACTCTCTCTTCTCCTGCCCTCTATAACACACACTTTTCCTATTTTTCATTCTTTCTGTCCTCTCTTTCTCTGTCTTCTTTATAGATCCTTCTGCCTGTTCCCAGATAAAAGAGCTCTACAGCTTTTATCACAGATCTTTTATCCTCACTCAACATTCACTCACATTCCTTCAAAAACCATATACATGTAGATAACAACATCTAGGTGAGAGTAAAAATATAAACTGAAATACAAATTTTAGTAATATTTATGTATTGGTCTCATTCCCTCACTGTGCAGCTTCAGATCCTATAAAGAACTCCTTATTAAGTATCTCTCTCCCTCTCTCTCTCTTTCTCTAATTGAGGTATAGATGACACACAATGTTACATTGGTTTCAGGTGTACAACATAGTGATTCGGCAAGTGCATAACATTATTCTATGCTCACCACAAGTGTAGCTACCATCTGTTACCATACAATACTATTACAATACCATTGACTATATAAGATATCTCAATTAGTTTATCAAGCTCAACATGAAGGTCTGGGCTTATTATGCCCACATCCAAGACTTACTCCCCCACCACACTGTCCTCTCTCAGTGAATAGTATCACCATCTGTTCAGTTGCTCAAACCTAAATACTCAAAGCTACCCTTGAATTTTCCTTCTGCTTCACTCCCATAACCAATCACCATGTTTTCCTCCCATCTAACACCTGCTGATTACACTTAGGTTCTAGTTCCTTTACAAAACCATCCCTGGAGCTCTCTAAGCCCCAATTCCCAGCACCCACACCCAAGGCTGGCATTACCTGCCCTCTCAAACCCTGTATTTCTCATCAGACAGAAAATTATGCTGTCAAGAGTCCTTATTTTCTTTCAGAGTTGTGTTCTCAGCACCACGGAGAGCACCTGGTGTTGCGTAACAGTAATCACAATACCATTTAAAACAAAATAATAACTAATACACAGTAGTAAATAGGAAAGCCAGGATTGAAAGCCAGGCAGCTGGCTCCAGAGTATGTGCTTTTAACCACTATTTCACATTGCATTCAGCACTTAATAAGTATTGATTTAAGTAAGTTAATAAAAACATACTTGCTCTTAATTCAGCAAAATTAAGTCTGGAGGGGCATGGGATTGTGTTAATGCCCAGGTATAAATAGATGCCTGAGAGTTAAATGAAAATCCCCAAGAAATATGACAATAATGTGACAAGACAGTAATGCAACATCAATCACCTTTTTATCCAGAAGTAGAAAACTTACATCTAACAAGAAAACCAGCTGAAGTATATCCTTTGATCTCTCTGCTTAGAAGAAGGCAGACTTAAATGGAGCCTGTTAACTTTGTGCAGTTTTTAAAATTAAGGTGACTTATCTAATAGGTATAGTTACCTGAGTTGGGCTAGAAATGTTCTGCTTTTCCTCAGTTACAGAGGAAGCTTTTTTTTTTTTTTTAAGATTTTATTTATTTGACAGAAAGACAGCAAGAGAGGGAACACAAGCAGGGGGAGTGGGAGAGGGAGAAGGAGGCCTCCCGCTGAGGGGAGAGTCCCATGTGGGGCTCGATCCCAGGCCCCTGGGATCATGACCTGAGCCGAAGGCAGATG
This sequence comes from Neomonachus schauinslandi, assembly GCF_002201575.2. Classification (NCBI taxonomy): domain Eukaryota; kingdom Metazoa; phylum Chordata; class Mammalia; order Carnivora; family Phocidae; genus Neomonachus; species Neomonachus schauinslandi. The sequence continues at coordinate 68,215,828 of NC_058407.1, forward strand.
CTTAACGACTGAGCCACCCAGGCGCCCCATAGGAAGCTTTTAATTAAAGATAGACAACTGCTTCACAAAACATGTTGAGATGGAAGGAAAGCTGAAGGCTAGAAGACAAAATTCATCCAGAGAATAGATACAGGCTAATTTATTATTTGGGAAGTGAGGCAAAAAGTTTTGCATACTATAGTTGCCCCAGAACCTCTCATGAATTATTGTCTGATGTAAAAATTTTCCTCATAATTATGATGGAATTATACAGAGCATATTAAATTAAAATTAATACCCTCTCATCATAAAGCCAAAAAAGAGTAATACTTTTCTAGTTAAACATGTAGAGTCATAGAATCCTTAAGCTTGATGAAAATTTAGAAGTGATTTACTTTCTTTCTCATTGAATGTGAAAATCCTTCTGCTGCATCCTTGATAGATGAGGTAGCCTTTGCTAGAATACTTCTATTGACAGGAAATCCAGCATTTCATCAGGCAAGTTCACTCAGCATTGAGAGGCTCACATGATTAGGGAATTCTTTCAGACATGAATCTAAATCTCCTTCCATGGGACTTACATTCATTAGCCCATATCTTAGTCTGCTTGGGCTGCTGTAACAGAATAACACACACTGGCTGGCTTATAAACAACAGAAATGTATTTTTCACAGGTCTGGAGGCTGGGGAGTTTAAGATCAAGGCAGCAGCATGGTTGCATTTGGTGAGGGTCCTCTTCCTGGTTCATAGCCAACACCCTCTCACTGTGTCTTTACATGATGGAGAGGGCTAGGGATCTCTCTGGAACCTTTATTATAGAGACACTAATCCCATTCATGAGGAATCTACCCTCATGACCCAAGGACCTTCCAAAGGCCTCACCTTCTAGTACCATCATTTGGACATTAAGATTTCAAAATATGAATTCTGGAAGGACACAAACATTCAGACTACAGCAGTCCATATTCTGCCCTCTGGAGCAAAGCAAACAGAATTACTCTCTCTTCAATATTTTAATCTTACAATAGAAAATAGCATTGCAGAGCTGAAAAGGATCACACAGAATAACAAACACATCCCTTTTGAAGAATAAAGAAAGGAAACTCGCATTCATACAGGTCATCCATATGGTTGCAAACTGGAGAGCTGTTGCTAAACCCCTTTTGACTGAACTTTCTCCTGATTCTTAGGTCTTTCTTATTACTTTATTATATTTGATTGTTATTTGATGATTATCATGTTACTTTCCCAGACCATGTATATTAAGATAATAATCATTTCTTGATTAGCCCTTGTCTGGTGAAAGCTAAACAATTTTGTTAGACTTTGCTAATGACCATGATCTTCAAAACAGGACAAACAGCAGCAACCCCAGTTAAAGATTAAGATAATCATAATCAAGAGATGTCCACCCAAACCATTATAGCACTAGATAAAGTAGCCTTTAAAATATAAAGATACGAATTACCCCAAAAATAAAAAATAAAAGATAATCCTCCCAAGGCATCAGAATGGAATGGAAGTGGACTGCTGTTCACCGAAGCACACAGCAACACATTACTAACATTCTGTTTTTCCAAGTTCTCCTAGAGCATCTAAGTAATCACAGACCACAGTGTTGACCAAATGTTTTGCCACTATAACACTTGAATTACCATTTTTCTAGCTTCTATTATCAGGTTTTCTTATTTCTTTTTTTTTTTTTTTTCTTTTGCCATTTGCTGTCCAGCCCTTAAGATAAAAATTCCAGCATTCTGTTATAGCAACACTTTGCTCCTAGGATCAATTTCCATATACAGCAGGATTGCAGTTTCAAACAATCCCCACATCTCAGGGGCTTAACATTTGCAAAGGATTATTTCTCACTCACACTGTATGAACACTGTGTTGTTAAGAATGCTTGGTTTAGGGCGCCTGGGTGGCTCAGTTGGTTAAGCGACTGCCTTCGGCTCAGGTCGTGATCCCGGAGTCCCGGGATCGAGTCCCACATCGGGCTCCCTGCTCAGCAGGGAGTCTGCTTCTCCCTCTGACCCTCCTCCCTCTCATGCTCTCTGTCTCTCATTCTCTCTCTCAAATAAATAAATAAAATCTTAAAAAAAAAAATTAAAAAAAAATAAAAATAAAATTAAAAAAAAAAAAAAGAATGCTTGGTTTATGCTTGGTTCTCTAAAGGATGCGGGCTCCAGCTAGTTGTAAACAACAGTTGCTCCTGAGAAAAGAGCTCCCTTCAGTGCGCCTCTTCGGCAGTTAAATGCTACCTAGGGGTGCCTGGGTGGCTCAGTTAGTTAAGCATCTGACTCTTCACCTCAGGGTCATGAGTTCAAGCCTTGCATTGGGCTCCTAAATAAGAAAGAAAGAAAGAAGGAGGAGGAGGAGAAGGAGGAGGAGGAGGAGGAATAGGAGGAGGAGGAGGAAAGCTTCTACCTAGACGTGACAAATGCCACAAATGCCACTTTCACTCACATATTAATTGGTCAAAGCAAGTCATGTGGTCAGAGGGGGCTGAAAAATGAAATCCTCTCCTGTGTCTGGAAGGCAAAGAACTGGAGAATTTGTGAAGCCCTAATGAACACCAGATTTCCCAATCCTTCCTTCTGACAATTCCTCTACTAATCATAGAAGAGTGTCTCCCTTATTTTTTTTTTAAAAGCAAAGCCTTTGGGAAATATTATCTCAAGATGCTTCCCACCAAAAGCACACAAACTGTGTCACTAGAGAATAAATAAAATGGGGAAATAGAAACTAATATAAACATCATATTACTTGATATTAATATTTTATAATTTTTTTATTGAGTATAGTTCATATACAATGTTACATTGGTTTCAGGTGCATATTACTCGTTTTTTATTTCTTTGTTTATGTATATATTTGCTTCAGATACAAGTGAGGGGAAATGTTTTTCATAGCCCCTCTGGAAAAGAGAAACAGTATATGGAATTAACCTAGGATTTAAATTCTTAGATCTTTGTTCTTTTTAATTATCAAAAGGGCTGGGAAAGTGATTTTAGAAGGGAAGTTCTATAAATATTCTTCCCTCTCCCATTTTAGTATTTTCATTTTTTTAAAGATTTTGTTTATTTATTTATTTGAGAGAAAAGAGACAGAGATAGCAACAGAGAGCAGGAGCAGGGAGGAGAGGGAGAAGCAGGCTCTCCGCTAAGCAGGGAGCCTGACCCCAGGACCCTGGGATCTCATGACCTGGGCCGAAGGCAGCCGCTTAACTGACTGAGCCACCCAGGTTCCCCCATTTAGTATTTGCATATACAAAGACAATTTAGTCTCACCCCCAGCATAAAAAGCCCATGTGTTACAGCAGCTTCATCTTTGCACAATTACAGAAAAAAATAGGAACCATTTTCTTCAATGTAGAGACATCTATCACCAGGAATCAAGGAAGAACTAAGCTACACAATTGCAAAGGAAATCGTTTCTGACAGACATTTGTGAGTTAAAGCAGCTACATGTAGGTAAAATGTGAGTTTACTAGAACAAAATTGCATGTTGTACTGTTGAAACTGCAGCACATAATCACACTGTCCAGCCCTTAAGATAAAAGGGCTACAACTTAAGAAAGCTTTCCTTTGCAAAATTTCTTCTCCAGCATAGGTTTTTCACACTAATCTCTCTTTCCTTAACTAGGACAAAACCAAAAGAAAACACCTCTTTTTTGAGTGGGTAACACAAGAATGTGTAAATACTATCTTTTGTTTCATTTGAAACCTTGCCAATGATTTCTGTATGTTATCTCCTAGAGATAAGAAAACAAATGCCCTTCATACTTGCTAAATCTCTTTTATCCAAAAAGTATGAAGAAAACAGAAGATTGCGTTGCTTCCCACATAATTTCCATATTCAACTTTTTGCATCAGATTTTCCTTTTTTAAAAACCATGAAAACTGTTGACAAGATAATCTAACTGTATAGAAATGGATAAAATAGGAAAAATATTTTTAGAGTAGCATTTGAATTTTCCTCTAGTTATTTTATGTTCTCCATGATTTGAAATACTACTTTTGAAATATACAATGAAAAGCCATCTCCCAAATATATTATTAATAATCGATAATTTTACAAAATTATCTACAAGACTACAAGAGTAAGTGTGAATTTATTGAATTGAATTGCTCTACATTCAAGAGTATTATCTATTTGACAGTGACTAATTAAATTATTTTTATAATATTTAAAATATGCTTTAGCTTATTGATTGGAGCTATGTTATCATGTAGGTCAAAAATAAACCCATTTGTATAAAAGGGATGGTAACATATAGACCTGAGTAATAATGTTCAAGGAAAACATACTAAGATGCATAAGGAAAAATCCAGTATGGATCCCCTTCCTCTGAAATAGCAATTGCAATTAAGAGTAGCTAATGAGAAAAATCAGAGGGGCCTTCAGATTACTATATTCATGGCTCACTTTCACAAATAGTATACATGTGACCTGAGTAACTGGCCACATTGAACAATAATCAGCAGGCTGCCTTTGAAGATGCATTAAATAATATAAAATTTGTGTAATCATAGTAAATTAATATTGTTTTAAGATAGTCCATAAATGCTTTTAATATTAGCGTCTCCCTTTTTTTAAATTATGATTCCTAAAACCTCTGTAGAGAATATTTGGGTGGAATGACTCCCCAGAATCTTGTATTCTTAATGTAGCACCATTACCTAAAAAGGGATTAAGGATAATCATTTGGAAATTTGCACACTGATGTATCCTTCGTTCTCCTAGAAGTAGTCTAGTGTAATGATTAAACACTGGGTCTCTAGAGTCAGAGACCTATGCTCACAATAATAGTGCCTTCCTTATAGGGTTGTCAGGATTAAATGAGTAAATAAATAGAATGTTAAATACTTAGCATAGTGCCTGGAGCAAAACATATCTTCAATAAATATTTTCTATAATTATTATATTGTATATTATTCAGACAAACTACATGGGGAGCTGACATGCAGGAAAAAAAATATGAAGGTTAAATGCACCATAAAAATAGGCCATACTTGACTCATAGAGACAAGATAAAAATAAACATCCACAAAATCATATTCATTTTTACAACACTATTTGAAATCTACTTTTGTTTACCTTCTAAGAATTGAGTTCAAAATGCTATATATCTCTACCAACATTTAAATACAGTGTTAAAGCACAAAGATAGCTTAGAGTGTATATTTTGCCCCCTGATTTTTGTAGCTTGTACAGGAAAAAAGAAACCAACCCCCAGAATTAAATCCAAGAACACACAAATTTTTTTTTCTATCATTTCAAAAGGCAGGGGAGCAGGATGGGATGTACCCAGCACAAGCTATCATCAACCCAGCACCTCTGGGTGTTAGTGCACACACATTTTCATATATCTGGTTGACTTTGCAGTTGGGCAATGTCACACAGCCAGGCAGAAGTGCCCTTCTTGCTGGCCTTTTATTCCTATCTTTTCTGTCTAAACTTGTTCAAATACACAAAAATATTGATGACTCGATCAACAAAGTTCTTTATAAGACATGGATTATTTTTTAATTGCAATGATTGCGCTGGAGAGCTAAGGGAAATTACATAAAGAAGAAATGCCAATGAGCCAGATGCAATTTGTAAAGAGGTTTCCTCTCTGTATAACTTCTTCAAAGCAAAATTATATCCTGTCAAATATACTGGAAATTTAGAATTTATTGGAGACATTTTTATAGCAGATTTCATTGATGAAAATTATAGCTTGTTTTTGCTGAATCAAAAACCTTCTTACCTCTGGTAAAATATGTATTACTATATTAGCAAATATATCTCTTGTAAATGTGTATATGCAACAATGTGTAAGCAGAAAGTAATTCATAAAATAATTAGGATAATGATTTTAATCATCTTAATGGAACATAATATCCACTGGAAATGCCTCTCTACATAGAATTCTATGTATCTTAAAAAAAGCAAAACTACATCCAACTCAAGTCCTTTGTGAATGATGCAAGGCAAAAATCAATAAATGAAACAATCTCTTACCAGAATAAAATGATCCTAACATTTCCTTTCTTCCAGAAAGCTCTTGCGGATTTTCCCCAATCAGGATAAGGTTTGTCCTGAAGCATCATATCAGTGACCTGAAGCAACAAAAGGAACTTATTTAGACTTTCAGAAATCTTACATTTAGGTTTAAATATTTATATAATTTGCACTTTATCGAGAATAAAATATGTACATATTAATGCTAGAATATATGCAGAGATAAAATTAAGAATATACTTCTTTCAATTAAAAATTTTAGTAGTTAATTTGACTTTACATAATGAATGAGCTTATTTAAGGTCATCCAACATGTCAACTACTGAGATTTTTTTTTTAAAAACATCAATCAAGATTACCTTATATAAGAAGGCCTCTTTACGGTACCATTAACCTCTTCATAGAAATAAAACATATATAATAAATAAAATACCATAGTTATTGGTGTTTATTGTCTAAATCAGAAACTCCAAAATCCAAATATTTCTTTCTCTGTCTAGATTTTTACCTAAATCACTAGTCAAAATATTACCTTCCCTTCTCTCCATTTTTTCTTTCTATGATGTGTGAGGTATGGGACTTGACCCAGTTTTATAGAATATTTATTTTAATAGCCTAGCATTCTCCCACCTCCATGCCATTTGCAGTTCTATGTCTTCTTCCAAAAACATTCTACCTCTCTTTCTCACGTGCACAGATTCTGCCCACCTTCTGAGGTCTAGGCAAAGTCACATCACCATCACACACTGTGACGTCTTTGCTGTCCCCTCCAACCGTAGCTCTGGATCCATCCTTCTTAGGTGGCTCACTGCTTTCCACTTTCTATTTTACCTACTGGGTACATCTGTTCTCTCTCCACGAGGCTTTAAAATCCTTGAAGGTGAAGATTTGTCTCTATATCCCTTTCAGTGCCTAAGGTTCTTTTATATAAAAGACTTCATAATATTTGCTTAAAGAAGAAATGACAAAATGATTTTATATAAATCATATAAATGATTGTTTTTAAAAATGCATAAACAAAATAAATTGCTCATTGGCCACATCCCGTATTAATGGTTTCAGAAAATGTCCAAAGTATCATAAATAGGTAACCTATTATAAAAGCATTTTTAACAGTCTGATGGGATGGGGAATGAATTTCCTTCTTTCTTCTAATAAAGGAAAATGTATTTGTATATGTGTACACACACTCACACACACACTTTTTCCTTTTTCCAGAAAATCTACCTTCTCTTCAAGAGAAGAAAATATCATTTCATTAATTGGTTTTGCATTTAATAATGTTCACATTCAAACAAACAAGGCCAATTCAAAATTAAGAAAATTTATACAGAATGAGATATACTGAATTGAGTAAGGAAGAATTTTCATCATCCATTAAAATATACTTCTCTCTTGCTCTTAAGGTGTTAATATTGCACTTAAGTATAACTTCCAACAATGGCCTGATTTGGAATGGGTGAGATTTAATCATTTATGCTGAAAGATTTTTATTCAGTGGGGAGTCTTTCTGGATCAATGACCCCTTCAATCGTACTGGACTTTCTGTGGGAAGCACATCAACTCTCAAGCAAGCCCATCCTGTTGTGTTACACAGCAGCCCAGAAATTGTCTCTGGAAACATGCCAGGGCTTCACATGCTCATTTAAAATGCAATCTGAGCAGAGGTTAAGGAGCCCAGTCTCCAGGAAATACTCACTCTTAATTCTTCTTTATATTCTTTCTCAACATAATGTCTTAGACTAGAACTCCCAAGTTTCTCTTGGTTGATGAGAACCGAAGGAAGTTCATTGCTCTTCACTGAGTAACACTGCGGATTTATACCAGCTCTATAACATAGGGCTTACAATGATTTTGTGTGATGTGGCTTTGAATCTTCAAATTCAACAAATGTCATAAATGGTTTTAATACAAACTCTCAGTTAATTTCTTGAAATGTTAATTACACTGATAATCGTGAGTGCAACTTAAAAATTCATAAGAGAAAAACATTGATTTCACTGATTTTTAGGAAGAAATTCATTTATGATTTTCTCATCTATTTTCTACTTCACAATTTAAAATTACAAGTATTTATTTTCTCACTCTAATGCCCATGCATTGTATCTTTGATCAAAGAAAATTCATGATATTTGTCAGAATTACAAGTACTGCGCGCTAACTGATTGCGCCACTGGAGCTCCGATTTGTCAGAATTAATAAAGGGAAGATGATACAGTAAAATATAAGCATGAATCAAGTGAGTTACATTGTTACTAAAAAGTGAATAAAGGCAAAAGTAGAAAAATTTAAATTCCATATATTCTTGGGCATAAAAAGTGTTTTATATCACACCTTCCCTTGAGGAAGGAATTCAATTCTTCCAAACAACAATTTCATCCACTACTCCTTTGTAACTTTCTTGAATAGCAACTCTTGTGTCAAATTTTTTTATAAAACCTCAAGGTTAAGTAAATAAATACTTAAATAAATATTTCATGTTTTACCAGCTTCCTAAAAGATTTAATTAATTCTGTTCAGCAATATTTACACTGTTCCAGAAAGAGTCTACATGGTAATAAATATTTCCAAGGAATAGAATGATTATGGGGTGGATTTTATTCAATTTTCAATGTTTTCTCCAGGGCACTTTCTGGGAAATACTTATTATATTTTCTAGAAGAAGGCAATCTGCTGCTGTATGACCAATTATTAAAGCAGCATGTTTTGTAAAAATGACATACAAGGATATGTACAAGGATATGCCATTTTCTCAGGAAAATGGCAAGATGAGGCAAAAAAAAATGCACACTTTTTTTTTTTCCTGATGCCAGACAGCTGATCCTTTTCACCCCCAGCTCCAACTCTTTATTTTAAGTCATATCATCAGATCAATGTCAGGTCACTTGCAGCTAAATTGGCAGAAGCAGAGACAGTCATTAAAGGGATGCATTCAATAAAGAAAAATCCAATTACCTTCTGCATTAGAGAAATCAAATTCATTTCTGGTGTTGGTCAAGGACAGTCTTTGTGGGAAAAGATGCAGGAAAGGCAGGACTAAAGACCATGCACAAAGGTTGCTGTGTAGCATAAATACAATACAAAACTTGTTGATGCTTCTCCCACAGGGAGATAATTAGAATTCAAAATCACAGATCTTTCCTTCTAAGCTGGGAGAAATTTGTTTAACTCTTTGAGTGTCACAGTCCTTGCCTTTCCCTTTCCTCCCTAGGAGGTCTTTGCACAAAACCCTGAACTTCATTACAGCCTTATCACATTATGCCTTGTCAGGTAGTCTTTCTCAGTAAAATATAAGCTATTCTAGGGCATGGGTATTGTGCAATCTGAGCGAGAACATGAATGTTGAGATTTAAAAGTCAGTAAGTGATTGTAAAAGCAATTTATCTCTACAAGAATCTAAGTGGAAACTTTGCTCCCCTGTGAGCTGAGCTGATGTGACCTGGGGGCAAAAAAGGCAGCACAAAAGCAGTGGTGACAAGAGTAATATCTTACATTTGTTGGAGAACTTCATGGATTACAAAGCTCCCGGAGGTACTTTTTTTAACAATTGTCATAGCAACTTTATAAAGTGAGTCATTGTTTTCCACCGTCCACCAATGGAGAAAGAAATCAGCGAGATGAAATAACCCATCAGGGTCACACCCTAACGGACTGTTCCATGCACCAGCTCTGGAGTCAGGCTGCCTGGCTGACTTCCGAGTTTTGTCTCTTACTAGTTTTCCATTTGGCACAAAATAATTAACCTCTCTGTACCTCAGTTTCTTATTCATCATGTATGGACACACAATAGATATGAGCAGATGTTCTAAGAATTATTGGTGCTTTGTTATCATCTAGGACTACCTAATCATTTCGCTTCATGTGACTGTGTTAAATAATTGGATTTAGAGTCAAGAGGGCAATCAATCTCATCTTTTACATAAAGACAAGACTATCATTCGGGCACCTGGGTGGCTCAGTCCGTTAAGCGACTGCCTTCGGCTCAGGTCATGATCTTGGAGTCCCGGGATCGAGTCCCATATCGGGCTCCTTGCTCAGCAGGGGGTCTGCTTCTCCCTCTGACCCTCCCCCCTCTCATGTGCTCTCTCTCTCTCATTCTCTCTCTCAAATAAATAAATAAAATCTTTAAAAAAAAAAAAAAAGACAAGACTATCATATATTGAACTATTAGAAAATGATAAAGAAATAGCATAATGTTAAAATATGTCACAGCCTAAAATGGCTGTGAAAAGTCAAACCTCTTGCCAAAAGTTGCAATAATCTGAGAAGGTTTCATAGAGGATGCATGTAACGTAACTGAGCACTGATTTGCACCCTGTATCATTCTCCAGTTTTGCCCGTTTTATGTTCTTAGCCTGATTATAAACTACTCACATACGGCTACTACATACTGTATCTATAGTCTTATTTGATATAGTTTTATGTTAAGCATGTGATGTTAATGAAAAATATTGATTTAATAGAAAAGATCATAATATAAAAACAATGACTATGGCTACATGGTGCCACTCTTGAGATTGCTGTTATGTAGCAGAGCATCATTTAAGAGAAATAAGCGCTATTCTCTTAAGAATATTGATGAGCAAACACATACATATAATTTTGCATGTTATTTTCCAACTTCTTTCTATTTAACAATATATCTTGAACATCATCATATATCAGTACAGATACAGCTATTTAAATAGTTTCCTCTTAAGCAAGGTTTCAAGTGTACAGAGCCAGAGTTAATCTCTGGAAAATTCTAAATCCTTCAGGTCACATATGCAAGAAGCTTAACAGAAGTTTTCTTAAATTTTAAGACAACCTTGAAATTTTTCATAAAATTGCAAATAAGTTTTAAAGATGAAAGAAACCTTCCTAGACTATCATTAATAAAAAAATAAATTTTAATTTAAAATAAGTAAAACATTTCTTTTTTCTCCTCTCACCATACATTTATTATGTGCATTCCACTGAAATATAAAATGTTTCTATATTGTTCTAATTCCTTTACAATTAAACTTCACTTAATGTATGTATTACTTATTTAGATTTTTATTCACAAATGAGCATTGAGCAAATTATTTAATTTCTACTTCTTCTCCCTCTGCCTTCTTTCCCTCCTCACCTTATTATACTTCCGTTATTTTACCCATTAACTTTTTGACTCTTTGAATATCTCATATCCCTATTTTATTCATCATCTTTAAATGCTATCTTCTTCCCTCACCTAAAAAAGATGAGAAAATCAGAATACTATACTTTCTCACACTATACATCATTTCTGCATTGTTAGGGTCTGGGAATACTCCTAATATTCTGGTTTACAATCGGAAACTACACATTTCTTTTAACGCTGGTCCTACAATAATACTGACTCAATGATCTTTTCCAGTACTTCTGCTGGAGTTTTTCCACTACTTCCAATGCTTGTACTTTGTTCTACAACATATTCTTTGGGAAGGGGTCATGAGAACAATGTAGGTTCCAACCAATTGTTTAATTTCTTATATTTGACTAATAATTAGGCTGAGTGTAAAATTACTGAATCACTATTTTTTAACCTTAGAATTAAAGGCCTGGCTTCACTTTAATACTGCTGAGGGATGCCATGAAGAAATCTGGAAAAAAAAAAAAAACAACTAAAAACTGGATTTTTTTTTTCCATCCTTACAGGTGAATTGGTTTTCCTTGCTTAGATGCCCAGTTTTCCTTTTTCTATCTTGGGTATAATTATTTTGCTGTTTATTGATTGTTGTCTGTCACTTTTCCAGGCACAATTGCTTCTTTCAGTCTAAAGATTCAAGTCTTTCTTTACTCTGTTAAGTCTTTTAAGAATCATTAACTATTATTTTTCCTTTCCATTATTTTAGTTCTATTCTTTAGAGAAACAATTCTGCAGATACTGGTTTTCTCCGTCTTCCCTTTCTAACTTTTAATTTCACTTACTCAGTCATGTCCCCTACCGTGAATTTGGGTGTGTCGATTAATGTTTGCAGAAAGTCCAATTTGACCTTTATTTCTCTAATTTTCTTTCTTCTGCATTTCTTTCCTGAGCCTACCATCTCATTTCATCTTCTATTGTCTCACAGCATCTTCTCTGAAATCTTGTATTATTGCTTTGAAAACTTATAAAGACAATGACTTCACTAATTTTTTTAATTCATTGGTTTTTTTTTAAATCATAATTTTCCTCTGGTTCATAGTATCATTTTTCTGGTGAAGGTTCTTCACCTGCTACTGGACTTACTTATTATTTTCTTCCTCTATTATTCTTAGAGACAAAATTCTGATGCTGTTTCCTTTGGAATTGATTGCCATGTGAATGATGTGAATTTTTTTTTGAACTAGCATTCTGCAAGAGGTTCATGTTGGGGGTAGGGGCAGGGTCTATCTCAGTCATCACTCCCCATCCCTATTGCTCCAGGTGTCTGCCTTGGAGAACTGTCCTTTGCCATCTTTGCCTGAGATCAGTAGTCACCGAATCTCCTCTTAGCATTATCTTGAAACTTAGTTGACAGACCCTACATTTGGCAATCCTTAATCTCAGACTGTGCTTCAGAGTTAAAGATATGATTTACTCTTATTTAAGATAAACTTAGCATCTCTGATTCTTGTACTCCATGTTGTTTTGGTTGGTTGCCAAAATCTTCCTACTTTAAAATGAAAATTCTATATTGCTATTTGAAGTGGTTATTAAATGGCTTATCTATGTGACACATATTTTTTGGCAATTTTGAGGCCATATCATCAAAAATAATTACTACATCTGTGATATTGTCTCTTTTTTTAAATAGTACCTATCAGATGACCTAAATAACATTCAAAACCAGTTTGTAATTAACCTTATTTTAGATCGTCTTTCCCAAATACAACTTTGTTAAAAGTAAAATAATTAAACATAATATGAAATTTGCAGGAATTTGAACATAAGGCAGTTTCAGATTTTATGAAAGAGGATTTAAAGAAAAGCTTTGCTTTTGGGCGCCTGGGTGGCTCAGTTGGTTAAGCGACTGCCTTCGGCTCAGGTCATGATCCTGGAGTCCCAGGATCGAGTCCCGCATCAGACTCCCTGCTCGGCAGGGAGTCTGCTTCGCCCTCTGACCCTCCTCCCTCTCATGCTCTCTGTCTCTCATTCTCTCTCTCTCAAATAAATAAATAAAATCTTAAAAAAAAAAAAAAAAAGAAAAGAAAAGCTTTGCTTTCTATTCAGCATATGTCATAATATAAAATTTAATTAGGGTATCTGGCTACCCATAGTTAGTATATAAGTGAGATGTGAAAGGTATTTAGCCAATGGAATGCTAAGCATTCTATACGGGTATTTAGTAGGTAGAATTTTCATCTCTTAAAGATAATAGGCATAATGGTTTTCCAATTTGATAATGTCTCCTATCTCATGAAAATTATAGCAAAATATGCCATCAGCAGCAGATGATTTTCATGCATTTCTATAATTACTTTTTTTTATAAAGATTTTTATTTATTTATTGAGAAAGATAGTGATAGGGAGCATGAGAGGGGGAGAGTCAGAGGGAGAAGCAGACTCCCTGCTGAGCGGGGAGTCTGCTTCTCCTCTGCTGCTCCCCCTGCTTGTGCTCTCTCTCTCTTGTTCTCTCTTTCAAATAAATAAATATTTTTTAAAAAAGGAAAAGAAAAGAAAGTTAATTGAGACTATTAGTGACACATTGCCCCTCACTGCAGTATTCTTTCCCTCACTTTGTTGATGCCACTTTTATTTGAATTTCATTGAGACATATATAGGTACATGCCAGAAAATTATTTAGATAGAATTATTAGCCAGTACTGGGCACTTACAAAGTACGAACAGGCAATTAACACCAAGTTTTCAATACCAACCAAACGCATATTCTGACATGTGCTTTGAAATTCCCTAGGGAGAGTTCATTCAGGGACAGGGTAGAAAATTACAAAGTTCTTTTAATTTGTAAAAGCAGGATTTATGTTTGCAGACTTTTGCTTCCCCCCAAAATTATGGTTCAGAATATATTCATTTACCAATAGGAAAAGCCAACATCAAAATGAGTGCATCTTTACATACCCAGTCCAAGAGGAGAGACTGTTTATCATTATGAAGAATATGAGCACTGACAGAGTTATGAGCCACTGGTCACAAACCAATGACACAAGAAAATGTCAACACTTAAACAGGGGAGGAGGAGAAGACAGTGAGCAGGGCTCCAATATTTCTTCCAATTGCTCATTTTATTTCTTTGCTTCTAAGCAGATTAATAAAAAGTCCTTATCCACACTGCAGCTCTATATCCCAAATTCCTCCCAACATTATCATAACTGTAGTAAGTCTGACTTCATTCTCTTTTGGTTTTAGAGTTCTTTTCTTTTTTCCTTTTTAAATTTGTTTTCTTCTTAAATGAAGTATAGTCGACATATAATATTATATTAGTTCCAGGTATACAATATAGTGATTTGACAAGCATATCATTACAAAATGCTCTCAACAAAAAGTGTAGTTACCATGTGTCACCATGCAAAGTTATTACAATATTGACTATATTCCCTAAGCTGTACTTTTCATTCCCATGACCTTTTTATAACTAGAAGTTTGTACTTATTAATCTCTTCACTTATTTTGCCTATCCCCTCCTCCTCTCTCCCCTCTGGCAACCACTAGTTTGTTCTCTATTTATGAGGCTCCATTTTTTTTTTTTAATTTTTAACTGCTGACAACTTTTAAGCCTCACTGCCCCCTCTTCCCCTCCTACCCCACACCTGAGAAAACTGATAAAATCCTGGTGCTCCTTCCTTTGCACCAGCAGGAAGTTCAAACCCTGTGCAGGAACCCTCACCCTGGTCCCACCCCATATCCACCATAGAAACCCCAAGCCAGTCTCTTTACCTGACCCTTTCAAGCATTTCTGGATCTTCTTGAGAGCCACCATGTTCTCCCCAGAACCTTCCCTATGTGAGGAATAAACCTTTTCATATCTTCTTGGTGCAAATGGGACATCTTCATTCTCAATATCTAAACAAATTTGGGATGGATGATCCATCCTATTTTTTCGGAACGGTCACACAGTAACAAACCCAACATATGGTCATAATAAGCAAAGCTTCTTGTGATTTTTTTTACTCATATCTTATTTGGGATCCTACCTTTTTCTTATAGAATCTTGGCATCTTCTAATGCAAATATGTTCTACTGCCAAACAGCAGTGCAAAAGGTCTGCTGGGATTGAGGAATTGAGAGATTCCTAAGAGACTGTGTCAAGGAAACTTCACTGTATTCCTGAAACTCTAGCTCCATGCATCAAAGGCTGATATTATGTAAGGACAGAGGCTGATACTGTATAAATTCTTCATATAGAATAGGAAAAATTAAAGATCCCATGTTTAGCAACTATACCCTGAACATAAAGCGAGATTCGATAAAATGCAAAAGATCTAGCTAAAATAGCCCTGCTAATTCACTTACTCCCAGAGTATAAGCTCCATGATGGTAGGCACCTTATCCATTTTGTTCACACTGTCCCCATCATTTAGCATTATATCTAATATGCTGCAAGTTCTTGGTAAACATTTACTGAATGGGTGGATGACTAAAAGGATAAATGAATGAGTGAATGAACAAAAGAGAATTAAGAGGAGCACAGAATACAGAACAGACCAGTGGGGAAGGCTGGGATAAACAGCACACTCCAAGTAGCTCTTTCCTCATTCTGCATTTAAAGCTTCTCTAGCAATTAGTGGTGATGATGATGCTAACAGATATGGTGGTGGTGGTGGTGATAGGATGAGGAGGAGGTGGAGGAGGAATACATGAATGGTAGGGTATCCCTGTTCCTCCCAACCCCATCCCTTCATTGCCTGGAAAGGTAGGAAGACACAGGACATGTGTAGTTAAGATTCTAAAGAGGCAGAGATGGTCTTTGTCAACTCCTGGAGGAATAAAGAAGTCAAATATGATTTCAAACAAGAGGGATATTAAGCCTAAGATGCATAGTTACTCACATTATCCGTGTGTACAATATATCTGCTTTATTGTAAATGTATTTAGAGACGAACCAAATAAGGACACATATGAATCACATATTTTAAAGAATAGAAAGTAGTACACTTCCATATGCCTTATTGTTGGTGTTGAACAACTCTGGAGGAGGGTGGTGTATGGCAGCCTCAGGAGTTGGACAGTGCCCAGCCTGTGAACTCTTATGCATCAGTATCTTTGCATCCCTTGGAGCATAGCATTATTTTCTTATCCTCCATCTTAGGTCAGTCTATGCAAAAACAAATCTAAATTGCATTTCTTTCCCACTAGGGAGATACTGTACTCTAGAGGGCAATGCATGTAGTATGTTCCCTTTTGTTGACCTCCAACCCCCAACACACACTCCACCACATATGCAGGCATGCATATACAATCAGTTTTACACAACAGCACTTCCCACTGAGACAAAGAAAGACCCAAGGTCCAACCAGAAAGGATTATGCATACTCAGTGAGGAACATTAGCTGAGTATACAATTAAGTAAATGGAAACCATGGAGGAACGTTTTCTAAATTACCTAGATATGCCTTGAATGAATTGCTACAAGAAGTATCCAAAAATCACTGGCAAACATCTACTGGTGAACATTAAATCTGGAATGTATTCTACAGCTTTTCAGAAGCACAACCAGGGTTTCATAAAGCATGAATATTAATGCACCTGCTTATTATCTCCAATGATAGCCTGCACTGCCTTTGTGATGTATTGCACCTTATTGCTGGATCCCTACTGATTTACAATGAGTCATGATCTGTTTTATTATTAAGTAAGGAAATTGGGCATGTCTCAGATACAGAAGCATTTAGAAAAAGATACCTGAATCACCTGAAAACAGAAATATACACAATCAAAAAGTACCTTCCCAGGCAAGGTCTGCAGAGCTTCAAATAGTGTGTTAACAAATGCAAAATAACTACAACATACCCCAGTACAATTTGCTTTCCACCACATTGAATTTAATTCAGAATAAATAGAAAGAATGAGATTACTCTTTGCTGAGCAAAAAGCCAGCAGAAAAATATTTACACCATCTTCTGACATGCTATTCTTTATGGGTGGCCAAATTACCAAATGACAGTAGCCCAGTATTACACTGCTGAGCATTTATTTTTGGCTTGTGGCTTGAAAGAATGAGTAGTCTTCAGCATGCATACCTTCTCTGTCTTGTTAACATAAATAAGTGGTTGGTACTAGAGAAATCAATCATAAAAATGTACCATAATATGAAGGTTTTGTGACAGTACGTATGAATGGAGAACCAATAGGGAGATATATAAAGGATGTCTTTAGAAAAGTGATTAAAAGAACATTATCCACCAAGGAGCCCTTGGAACACAGAAAGAGCAAATATCTCCTCAAAACAAAACTCTATCTCATTTTAAGGATCCCAGCGTTCCAGTTTTCTGAATGAAATGCCTACTACATGCTTGTCTTTTTTTTTTTTTTTTAGATTTTTTTTTTTTTTATTTGAGAGAGAGAGAATGAGAGAGAACACATGAGAGGGGGGAGGGTCAGAGGGAGAAGCAGACTCCCTGCCGAGCAGGGAGCCCAATGCGGGACTCGATCCAGGGACTCCAGGATCATGACCTGAGCCGAAGGCAGTCACTTAACCAACTGAGCCACCCAGGCGCCCTACTACATGCTTGTCTTAATGATAGTCAAAAGAGTTGTCTCAGTCTCCCAGACTCTGCATCACTATGTAGCCCACCATACTGCTTGTATAATACCATTTCTCAAAATGTTTCAGACGACTCTACAGGGTAACAAAGACAAAGCTATATAGGCCAGTGGAATGAAAAGAAATTCAACTGGGTTGCCATTCCTACTGTTAGTAAGTCCAAGAAAAGGCTAAGAGTCATCCATCTGACATAACCAACTGTGTTCTGTTTTCAGAATTTGAGAGATTATAAAGTAAGGCAACCACCAAGTAACATGGCTTTTAAGTTTAAGCAAGTGTTACTCTATGTTCTACTGTTGCCTGAAGACATATAATTATAATGTTATGCACTGAATATTTGGGTGACATAATAACAAGTTTAGAAATTTGAAAGCAATAACCTGAATGTGTATCTTTGCAATAAGAAATCCTACTTATCAGCATTCAGTGTCTAAAAATAAAACTTCATGGGGCACCTGGGTGGCTCAGTTGTTAGGCATCTGCCTTAGGCTTAGGTCATGATCCCAGGGTCCTGAGATTGAGCCCCACATTGGGCTCCCTGCTCTGCAGGAAGCCTGCTTCTCCCTCTCTCACTCCCCTTGCTTGTGTTCCCTCTCTCGTTGTGTCTCTCTCTGTCAAATAAATAAATGAAATCTTTAAAAAAATAAATAAATAAAAATAAAACTTCATATTTTCATCTCAAATACAAGTAAAATATTGATTTTAGGACATACATGTGTTTTAAAAATTAAACCTAGTGCATTTTAATCAAACTTTTCTGTTTGTTAATATGTCAGATATAGCTACATATTCACTAAAATTATTTAAGATGTTATATATATCAAAGAGCACATAATATATATGTAAGGAATAAAGAAAAATAAATTGTATAGCAGGTTCCCACTACCTACCTTGGAGAAAAAGTAGAACAAAGCAAAGGCTTTTAAGCCCTCTGTAACTTGTCTGCAGTCAAATTACCCCATCTATCCCTATGAGTGGTAACCACAATTCTAAATCTTGTATTTAGAATTCCCATTCCCTTGTTTTTCTTCTGGTTACATCTGTATGTAACCATAAGTACAATAAAATGTTGATTAGCTAGTGTATTTATAGTTAAACATAATAATACAGTATGCTCAAAATAATACATTTTGCTCATTATTTTTCTGAGCTTTATCTAGAGTGAAGCATATAGTTAAATCTTTGATCTCCATTGCATTTCTATTGATAATTTTTTTCATTTTTCTTATGATTTACTTGTAACTTTTATCTTTTAATCTTGGTTAATCTTATAAAGTTTTGTCAATTTTATTAGCCTTTCCAAATTTTTAAAATATTTTAATCCTCTCTATAGCAATTTCTGCTATCTTTACTTTCTTCATTCTATACTCTGACAGATTTTCCTGGGGTTTTTTTCTTCTAAATTCTTAATGCTGAATGCTTACCTCATTCATTTTCAGTATTTCTTCTTTTTTAACATAAACACTATGGTGGTGGATTTATCAAATATCAAATTCTGTCAATTTATCCTTTATAAATTTTGAAGGTTTATTACAGGGTACATATAAGTTTCAAATTCTTATACACCTTCCTGGTGAACTGATTTTTTTCAACATACTGTATTAACTCTCTTTAACCCTAAAAATGTTTTATCCTCCTCCCCCCAAATCCATTTTGCTTCACAACAATGTAACTAGATCAATTTTGTTTTGGACACTGTTTCCCTAGTATATGCTTCCCATTCTTTTACTTTTAAAATTTCTCTTTCTTTATGTTTTGGACATGACTCCTGAAAACAGCATGTGATAGGCAGAATTCAAAGAATGATCACCAATGTTCCTGGCCCTTATGTAACTGCTTCCCTTTTAAATCTGGGTGGAACCAGTGATTATTATGAGCTACACTCCCATGATTATGTTGTATGGCAAAAAGAATATTATTTTTTAAAAAAGATTTTATTTATTTATTCATGAGAGACAGAGAAAAAGAGGAGGGCAGAGGGAAAAGCAGGCTCCCCACTCTGCCCCTGGGATCACAACCTGAGCCAAAGGCAGATGCTTAACTGACTAAGCCACCCAGGTGCCCACAAAAAGAGTATTATGGACCAAATTTAATCAAGTGAGGTGTTTAAAAGTAATGGAAAACTGTTCCAAAAAATAGAAATGGAAGGAAAACTTCCAAACTCGTTTTATGAGGTCACCATTACCTTGATCCCAAAACCAGACAAAGACTCCACTAAAAAGGAGAATTACAGACCAATATCCTTGATGAACATGGATGTAAAGATTCTCACCAAAATACTAGCCAATAGGATCCAACAGTACATTAAAAGGATTATTCACCACGACCAAGTGGGATTTATCCATGGGCTGCAAGGTTAGTTCAACATCCGCAAATCAATCAATGTGATACAATACATTAATAAAAGAAAGAATAAGAACCATATGATCCTCTCAATAGATGCAGAAAAAGCATTTGACAAAGTACAGCATCCTTTCTTGATCAAAACTCTTCAGAGTATAGGGATAGAGGGTACATACCTCAATATCATAAAAGCCATCTATGAAAAACCCACAGCAAATATCATTCTCAATGGGGAAAAACTGAGAGCTTTTCCCCTAAGGTCAGGAACACGGCAGGGATGTCCACTATCACCACTGCTATTCAACATAGTCCTAGAAGTCCTAGCCTCAGCAATCAGACAACAAAAAGAAATAAAAGGCATCCGAATCAGCAAAGAAGAAGTCAAACTCTCACTGTTTGCAGATGATATGATACTTTATGTGGAAAACCCAAAAGACTCCACCCCAAAACTGCTAGAACTCAGTAAAGTGGCAGGATATAAAATCAATGCACAGAAATCAGTGGCATTCCTATACACCAACAACAAGACAGAAGAAAGAGAAATTAAGGAGTCGATCCTATTTACAACTGCACCCAAAACCATAAGATACCTAGGAATAAATCTAACCAAAGAGGCAAAGAATCTGTACTCAGAAAGCTATAAAATATGAAAGAAACTGAGGAAGATGCAAAGAAATGGAAAAATGTTCCATGCTCATGGATTGGAAGAACAAATATTGTGAAGATGTCAATGCTACCTGGAGCAATCTACACATTTAATGCAATCCCTATCAAAATACCATCAACTTTTTTCAAAGAAATGGAACAAAGAATCCTAAAATTTGTATGGAACCAGAAAAGACCCCGAATAGCCAGAGGAATGTTGAAAAAGAAAAGCAAAGCTGGCAGCATCGCAATTCCGGACTTCCAGCTCTATTACAAAGCTGTCATCATCAACAGTATGGTACTGGCACAAGAACAGACACATAGATCAATGGAACAGAACAGAGAGCCCAGAAATGGATCCTCAATTCTATGGTCAACTCATCTTTGACAAAGCAGGAAAGAATGTCCAATGGGAAAAAAGACAGTCTCTTCAACAAATGGTGTTGGGAAAATTGGACAGCCACATGCAGAAGAATGAAACGACCATTTCCTTACACCACACACAAAAATAGACTCCAAATGGTTGAAAGACCTCAATGTGAGACAGGAGTCCATCAAAATCCTAAAGGAGAACACAGGCAGCAACCTCTTCAACCTCAGCCGCAGCAACTTCTTCCTAGAAACATCGCCAAAGGCAAGGGAAGCAAGGGCAAAAATGAACTATTGGGACTTCATCAAGAGAAAAAGCTTTTGCAAAGCAAAAGAAACAGTCAACAAAACCAAAAGACAACCAACAGAATGGGAGAAGATATTTGCAAATGACATATCAGATAAAGGTTTAGTATCCAAAATCTATAAAGACCTTAACAAACTCAACACCCAAAGAACAAATGATCCAATCAAGAAATGGGCAGAAGACATGAACAGACATTTTTCCAAAGAAGACATCCAAATGGCCAACAGACACATGAAAAAGTGCTCAATATCGCTCGGCATCAGGGAAATCCAAATCAAAACCTCAAGGAGATACCACCTCACACCAGTCAGAATGGCTAAAATTAACAAGTCAGGAAACGACAGATGTTGGCAGGGATGAGGAGAAAGGGGAACCCTCCTACACTGTTGGTGGGAATGCAAGCTGGTGCAGCCACTCTGGAAAACAGTATGGAGGTTCCTCAAAAAGTTGAAAATAGAGCTACCATATGACCCAGCAATTGCACTACTGGGTATTTACCCCAAAGATACAAATGTAGGGATCCGAAGGGGTACGTGCACCCCAATGTTTATAGCAGCAATGTCCACAAATAGCCAAACTATGGAAAGAGCCAAGATGTCCATTGACAGATGAATGGATAAAGAAGAGGTGGTATATATATATACAATGGAATATTATGCAGCCATCCAAGGGAATGAAATCTTGCCATTTGCAATGGCATGGATGGAACTGGAGGGTATTATGCTGAGCGAAATAAGTCAATCAGAGAAAGACATGTATCATATGATCTCACTGATATGAGGAATTCTTAATCTCAGGAAACAAACTGAGGGTTGCTGGAGTGGTTGGGGGTGGGAGGGATGGGGTGGCTGGGTGATAGACATTGGGGAGGGTATGTGCTATGGTGAGTGCTGTGAATTGTGTAAGACTGTTGAATCACAGACCTGTCCCTCTGAAACAAATATTACATTATATATGAAAAAAAAGAAGAAGAAGATAGTAGGAAGGGAAAAATGAAGGGGGGGAAATCAGAGGGGGAGACGAACCATGAGAGACTGTGGACTCTGAGAAACAAACTGAGGATTCTAGAGGGGAAGGGGGTGGGGGAATGGGTTAGCCTGGGGATGGGTATTAAAGAGGGCACATACTGAATGGAGCACTGTGTGTTATACGTAAACAATGAATCATGGAACACTACATCAAAAACTAATGATGTAATGTATGGTGATTAACATAATAAAAAAATAAAAGTAATGGAAGAAATCAGATTTGAAGCTTGAAGGAGATTTATTGCAAAGAGTGGTCTCCTCTTCTGGGACTGGAAGGGCCATTTGGGGGGACCTGGGAGTGGCGGGGGCAAGGGAATAGGGACCTCCACCTTTCAAACAAAAGGAACTGAATTCTGCCAAAAAGCTGAATGAGCTTGGAAGTGTGTTCTTCCCCAAACCCTCCACATAAGAGCCAATATGGCCAATACTTTGATTTCAGACTTAAGAGATCTTAAGCAGAGAACCCAGTGTAGCCCACAGTGATTTCTGACTTCAGTGGGTCTTGTTTTAAGCTAAGTTTGCAGTAACTTGTTACACAGCAGTAGAAAACTAATGCAGAGCATAGAGCTGGAATTGCTTTAAAGCTAACCTCTCCATCTTTGTCCTTTGACAGAAAGGTTACAGTTATTGTGCTTGCCAAAATAATCTATTTCTTCTATCACTTCATTTTATATCTTCTGTTGCTGAAACTTTCCTTTTTTCTTTCAATTTTGTCTTTCATATTGATTCACTTTTTATTTGCATTTCATTCCTCTCTTCTCTATTGTTTTAGATACTAAAATCTTCATTTTTATTCCCTAGGAATTTTTCTCTGCATATATAAATTAGTAAAATCTACTGATTTAATACCGCCACTCTACTCCCAAACAATTCAAAGAACTCAGAGTGATTTAACTCTGATCAACCCTTCCCAACTTATATGCATATTTTCCCAGAATTTTAGTTCTATCTGGCTTTTATTAACACTTGCTTATATTTAACAAAGAAATCATGATGGTTACTGTTTCATATATGTTAATTTTTGCTTATATTTAATAACATACGAAACATTTTTTGTTCACAAATCCCTCCTTAAATCTCAGATTGCCTTTTTAGGATCACTTTTTTTTTTTTTTTTTTAATGTTGCTATGAGAAATTTCTTCAGTGAGGGTCTGTTAAGGATAAAGTTTCTTTTACTTTTCATAAAATTGCTACTTGGCTCTTATCATTGCAAAAGAGTTTTCATGGGATATACTCTTACAAGATAATTTTCTTTTAGAGCATGGAAGATACTCTCCCGGCCTCCACTGTTACTAGTTAGAAATGAACTGTCATCTCTTGTTTTGTTCTCTTCTTACCTTTAAATTTATCTTTCCTTTGATAATATGTAGTTTCACCTCATTTGTCTAGGTATGATTTTTTTTCCTGTTCTGAATTTATTGTGATTTTGGAAGATGAAGATTCATGCATTTCAACAGTGAGGGAAAATTATTTTTTTTTTTCCCATCAAATATTGCTTCTCTCCTATCCTATTTTCACCTTCTGGAACTTTGATGAGATGAACAGTAGAACCTCTCATTTCATGTCTCTTACCTTCTTTTAGTTATTTTCTATTTCCTTGTACATCACTCTAGAAAAATATATTTCTGGTGTGTTTTAGACTTTACTAATTCTCTTTAATATGCTCTTCAACCCAACAGCTAAACTCCTCATTTTAATCATTATATAGTTTTATTTCTGAAAGTTTCTTGGGGGATCATTTTCAAATGACCCATTCTTTCATTCCTTACCTACATTTTCAATTCCCTCTTTATTTATTTGAATATATTATCTGAAAATATTTTATCTTCTATATAGATAATTCTAAAAACTGAAATCTGGGTAGTAGTCTAATTCTGCCAGTTATATTTACTGCTGTTACTCATGATACTTGTTTCTTGTATGTTTTGTAATTTTTTGTTATGCAATTATGTTTACTGGCATTTGATTTGTGGAGATGTTTTAAGGATTGATTTGTTAATGTGCTTCTCCAGAGAGAATTTATGCTCCTGTGAAGGGTCTAAAGAAACATCTAACCTGGAATCACTTTAAAATAAATTCTTAATGTGGGGTTTTAAAAAACCTGCAGGTAGTGAGCATTTGGGCCATCCATCCACTTGAGACACACCTTATGGTTAAAATTCTTGGGAGGGGGGGGGAACTTCATTTCCTCCTGTCTCCAGAACCTATGACAAGACAACCAAGTTTCTAAGATGCTTCCCTATTTGGGGCAATTTTTTTTTTCCAGTCAACAGTCTCACTGAGAATATAGTTTTTCAGGGTTCCTGGCTTTATGTTTACTATTTATGATTTGACCACATAGCTTATCTGGGCCCTCAATTTTGTCTCCTTTCTCTCACACAAGAATAAAGCAAGAATTTTCAGTGACTAATGACTGGCAGATGCCCCGAAGCCTATCAATCAATGCCCCACTCCTTACTATGGGTTTGAGTCACATTCAATTTTTGATCTCAGGATATTCTTTACTTCCCTAAAAAGATCACGGTTTTGAAAAGATTGCTGTTTTTATTATGTTTGATTTTTTTTTAATTGTATAGCCAAGGTATTTTGTACTGGAAGGTGGTATGCTGGTTGCTGTTGCTTTTTCCCAGTTTACAATATTTCCAGTAACAGATCAATGTTTCCACACCCTTTCTATAACCCCACTCTAGCATTGTAGAGAACACAATGCATTAACAAAGAATTCAAGTTTTCACCATTGTCCCTAGGAAGGCATGATTAATGTCTAGAAGTAATTAATTCTAGAAAGAATAAAGATACTTGATAATTTTCAAAGGTGCACAGCCAAGTAAACCCCATAGATTCTCTGGTGTGTTTTTAAATCTGCACGTATAGAAGCTGGTTTCACTTGAGAAATGCCTCCCCTCCCCACACATACCTCGTTTCTACTTTTAATTAACCAGAATCAGAGAAAGGATAATCAACTTTTCACGTTGTATCTTTGGGAGCTTAACACATACTTATTGACAACCAATTGACATGCATTTTCTCCACAATCTAGGCATTACCATGTTCCTGGTTTTATAGAACATGAACATGCAGCTTGGAGAGCCTTGATCACTGGTCTGAGGTCACCTTATGGTAGAGCCAGGATGCAGACTAAATGCAGGCTTGCTCAAATCCAAAGTCCACACTCTTGGCCAATGTACTGTGTGTCTACTTCATTAATATGCACAACGTTTTACTCCAACTTGTAATTCATAGTCTATTTTCAGAATTTTTTTGTGAAAACGTATTTCATTCACTCAATGCATTCAACCAATACTTCACTACATTGAATATACAATAATTTTCCAAAGCACTCTTAGAAACATCAGTTCCTGTATACCCATAGTCATTCTGTGTTGGACAAGATTGACAATCTTCATTTAACAAATGGTGAAGGAAGCAGACACAGAGAAGTTTCATGTCTCGTACAGAGCAATGTAGTACTGTGGCCAAACTAGGTCATTGTATTCTATTTTTTTTAAAGATATATTTATTTATCTTAGAGAGAGAGAGAGAGAGTGGGGTGGTGGGGAGAGCAGAGGGAAAGGGAGAAAGAAACTTAAGCAGACTCAGTGCTGAGCCCAGATCCTGACATGGGGCGTGATCTCAAGACCCTGAGATCATGACCTGAGCCCAAACCAAGAGTCAGATGCTTAACCAGCTGCGTCAGGTGCCCCAGGTCATTGTATTCTTAATCCTCTTCCTCAGTTACACTTGCACTTGGAAAATGGCAATTCCCTTATAAAAAGACTGGAAACACTGGGCATCCAATATGTCCTGAAAGACTACGCAGTCAGAGCAGTAAGCTGGAGGCCAAGCTTTGGGTGCAGGGGAACTTGGGTGCTATGTGTGGTCCCCTGGCTCTGCTATTGAAGCCCCCACAGCTGGAGAGGAAATGAAGTTGACATGTGATCATCCTTCACCCTTCTCTCCCAATCTGCTCCCTTTACTGGTCTCTACTCCTCTAAGATTATTTGCTATTTGAGCAATGTTTATAAAAATGGGGTGATTGCTGTGTTCAATCTGGAAAATTAGGAAGAAACACTTTAGAATCACAACTCAGTATCAATCTTACCTTACACATTTATCTTTATGCTTAAAGCTGACTCTAATTATAAATCCATAAATAAAATGTGCATTCCTTGACTCTTTCATGTTTGGTCATGGATTTCAAAGTTGTTTCTATAGTTTATATGTATTTATTTAAATATTTTCCTTTTTAAAGCTTTTTTAACCATGACACACTAATATATTCCTTCATTTACAGAAAAAAATTAAGTTGCTAGTTTAACTCAATTGAAAACAATGTTCAATTTACTAAATACTGAGAATTCACTCTGTGGCCTTCCATTAGGCTCTGTTCATTGACTTGCCTCAGGTTGTTCACCTTATATTTGGGATGGTAAGTCCTGTGTTCCTCACAAGATTGTTGTGGGACTTCTGATGGTTAATTTTATGTGTCAACTTGGCTGGGCTAAGGGATATCCAGACAGCTGGGCATTATTTATGAGTAAGTCTGTAGGGTGCTTTCAGAAGAGATTATCATTAGAATTGGCTATGGTGAGCACTGTGAATTGTGTAAGATTGCTGAATCACAGACCTGTACCTCTGAAACAAATAATACGTTATATGTTAAAAAAGAAGAAGAAGAAGATGATGATGATGATGATGATAGCAGGAAGGGAAAAATGAAGGGAGGGAAATCGAAGTGGGGGACGAACCATGAGAGACTATAGACTCTGAGAAACAAACTGAGGGTTCTAGAGGGGAGGGAAGAGGGGGGATGGGTTAGCCTAGTGATGGGTATTAAAGAGGGCACGTACTGAATGGAGCACTGGGTGTTATATGTAAACAATGAATCATGGAACACTACATCAAAAACTAAGGATGTAATGTATGGTGATTAACATAACATAATAAAAAAAATAAAAAAAAGAAAAAAAAGAATTGGTAGACTGAATTAAGAAAATTTCTCTTGGATTTTTGGGCATCATCCAATCTGTTGGAGGCCCCAAATAGAATAAAAAGGCAGAGGAAGGGCAGATTTGCTTTTTTTGCTTGATCTGGAATCTCTTGTCCTTGGACATTGGTGCTTCTGGTTCTCAGGTATTTGGACATGGACCGCTCCCACTCCATTCTTAGGCTTTTGGACTTGAGCTTGACACCCTCTCTAATTCTTAGGCCTTCAGATATGGACTGAATTACACCACCAGCTTTCCTGGCTCTCTGGCTTTCTCAGCTTCCATAATAGTGCAAGCCAATTCCCATTAATAAATCTCCTCTTATCTATCTATATATATCTATACATCCTATTGGTTCTGTTTCTCTGATGTATCCTAACACAGACCTGGGGGAGATACTATTTTAAATGATTCAAGATGTAAGGTTATTATTGTATAAAATGAGTATATCAAGATCCTGCCCTCAAGGAGTGTAGAAACAGGCAGTAGGATGTACTCAAATCAATTGGATGCAGAACAGAACAAAAAGGTCAATTGAAGCCATTACTACAAGTCTACCTTCTCTTATCCAAAATTTACTGGGGCCAGATGTAGGACTTAGAATTCTTCAGATTCTAGGAGGGGAATATAATATTATCTAGGAGGGGAATAAAACATTTACAGTTTATTAGGTAACACCTCCATAATAAAACATATCCATGTTTCTGTAACAAATACATCACTCATCACACTTGTTGGGATAAACAAAGACCACAAATAACCTCGTGTCAGTTCAGATAGGGTTTTGCCAAAAACTGAATAAGGGCAGGGCAGGTTTTGCCACAAAGTGGATTATAAAATCTTCTGCTGCTTTTTTCTTTTCTTTCTTTTTTTTTTTTTTTTTTTGGTCTTTCAAAGCTTTTGAGATTTTAGAATTGTAGCTAAAGAGTTGTAAATCTCAGGAGTGTTTAATTGAAACAATTACCTGTCATCTGTTTCCTACTCCATATCTTCCTTTCTTTAGTAATTAGAAGCTAGCAACAGGCATCAGAACCACCTGAGTAACACTCCTCTCACACAGCTGCTGAGCCTCACCCCAGGGCACTGGGATCCCATTTGTTTGAAGGAGAGCCCAGGACTTGGTATTTTTTCCAAAGTCTTACAAATGATTTACTACACGCCCTTCACTGAGAATCATGATTTGAAGAGCCAATATTTTCACTTGATATTCATGTGGCTTATTAGCATCAGAAAATCAACAAGAACATTTCATGTAAAATTAACCACTCCTCACATCCAAAGTTGCTTTTTCCAAAATCTTAGAGTTTTCAACGCTACATTTTTAAAGTGTTAGGTCATCATAAAAGTGGAGAGCCCATTTTATTAAATTTTTTATTTTGACTGGCCATTTTTGTTATTATTACTTTCCCTAGATGGACACTTCTATAGTTCACACTGTGTGCACAGCTGATGTGGACCAGCCCTCAGTCTACAACTGGTCCTGTTTGTCATCTCCCATTTAACTGAGCGATTTAATCAGCTTTTGGAATAGGCCTGTGAACCTTCTGTCAAAAAATCATGCTTGGTTGCTATTCTCTTAAAAACAGGCAACCCAGAATTTCACACATTTGGAGCCAACTCATCTAGCACATAGTTTCCAAGAATTCAGAAGGAATAATTTAAACTCTGGATTTTTATTTATAAAATAAATCTAATTTTTCTAAAATCACTTCTATATTCCCTCATAGTGATGCAGACACGTTAGTTTTGACAGCACTTCTAAGTTCTTTCCTAAGTGTTGAAGAATAGCAGTATATCACCTCTTCTCTTCGCCTATTTAAGGTTTCTGAATCTTTTTTCCTTTCCCTTTGCACAAAAGACCTTTAAGCATTGCACGTTACTGAGAATTTTGTTGGTCTGGAAGAACAGCAAGGCGATGTTTTGTTTTGTTTTTTCCTTTCAGTTATCCCATGCGGTCACATCCTTTTGTACATTACAAACAGGTTAATAAAATTCATGTTCATGATAACATGAGCCTGAGATAAATACTTTTATTTCCCAAACTATATTATTATACACAAGCAAGTCTAACATTCTCTTAGCATCTCTATCCCATCAAAGCCATTCTCACAAATCTTCATTTTTTTTCCACAGTGATAACTAATCCTTTCATACTGTACAGAGAAATACCATTTTCTGCAATAACATTTGATTGAAAGAAAGATTCCCAGCAAATAGATACCCGAAATAAATATTAAGAATAAAGTAAGTCCTTTCCTAATCATGGCAATGAAGTGGACATGGGAGTCTTTCACTTATGTCGTCAATAAACATCTATTAAGAACGATCGATGTGCTGGGGCACCTGGGTGGCTCAGTTGGTTAAGCGACTGCCTTCAGCTCAGGGTCATGATCCTGGAGTCCCCGAATCGAGTCCCGCATCGGGCTCCCAGCTCAGCAGGGAGTCTGCTTCTCCCTCTGACCTTCCTCCCTCCCATGCTGTCTCTCATTCTCTCTCTCTCAAATAAATAAATAAAATCTTAAAAAAATTAAAAAAAAAGAATGATCGATGTGCTAAAGATTCTTGGGCTACATCAATGAAAACAAATAAAACTTATGGTATCTACATGCTATTGGAAGAAGCATAATCTAAATAGTAAACATAATAAATAAGTTACATAGTATGTTATAAGATAATAAATGGCATGGGAAAAAGAGAAAAAATTAGCATGGTAAGACAGATGGGACTGCCAGGGGGAGGTAGTAGCAAAACACAGGGATGGCTGCAATTGTACCTGGGGTGTTAACGATAGGCTTCATTGAGAAGGTGACATTTGAGCAAAATGGACAGCAGGTGGGAGATGCTATGGACAGAACAGAGAGCAGCAGGAGGAAGGAGGCTTGTCACTAAAGTCTACTGGTCCCCTCTATTTAACCACTGACCTCCGAAGACAAGAGTCTTTGCTCTAGAAACCACTGTCATCTGCCAGTACTCTCAGATTCTCTTTACCGAGTTAAGGGGCCTTTGAATCCGTTAAGCAGTAAGAGGTAGTAAGACTGAAATGGTACGAAAAACAATAAGGAAAAATGAATCAGGATTAGCAGCAAAGGGTAAGCAGAAAAGCAAAGCCAAAGTCATTTACTGGATGTTCAAATGGAAGATGGTCAAAGTCATTGAAAGAGGAAACAGAACTGCAGGCCTATAAGAGAAACCCAAATCAAGAATAAGTAAAATCCAATAGGGAGATGTAAGGAGCTCACATTGGTCAGGTAATTTAACATAAACCTTAAAGCCTGGCTAGATGCCTTCCTTCCTCATAAGGTTTCCCAAACTATTTTACTGGATTTTATAGCCCCCTTTTGAATATGTCCTGGAGGAGGTTCTATGTACATCTTCTGCCCCCAGATACCAGGCTGGATTCTTTCACTTCAACTCTTAAGCCATTCTCAGATCCACCTAAAAAAAGGATTTAATTTCATCAGTTGCCTCTTGAAATAGAAAGTTAGCTATATTGATTCTTCCCTAGACCTTGTGGATAGACAGATCAATGCTAAGTAAATCATTGGTTAGAGCTCCATATGAGTCAGGATCTTACACAGGGTATCTCTGTTCAATGCTTGTATATTATACCCCTTACATGAAGCAACTGTCTCAGAAAACAAATACCAGTGGTCAAATGGGGTTATTTAAAGGCAGCAGATGATTGATCCCCAAATATTAGTACACAGTACTTTGCTTGAGAAGCTGCCCACTTCTCTGCTTGATTCCATTCTATTTACAACTCCGGACCCAGCACGAATACAATATGTCCACCCCCCCCCCCTTAGACCACGAGTTCCTCCAGGTTACAGCTCCCATTGTATTCAATCTGAATTCTACCTCCCAGACACTTTCTTTGGCCTATAGTATTAATTCAAAAAAAACATTACTAAATGCCAAGCATTAAAAATATATTGCCGTTGCCCTCCAGAGACTTTCAAATATTTTATAAATGATTAAATGAACAAATGAATATTAAGCTAACAGCATTCATTATAAAGGGCATAATATAAAAACTACACAGTCAAAATTAGTCTTATAGAATATAACATAAAATAGTATACTTTTAAAAAAATAGAGAACTAAGAATTCTGCTTTGACACACATAGATCAGAAGTACAGAAGAAAATATTAAAGATCATGATGACCTTGGTTTTTTCCCTATTTACCTCTGTGCATCTGGAATAGACTGATATAGGGGAAATAAATATGCAAATATAAAATTCTGGATACAATGACAAAGCACATATACATTAAATAGTTCTAAGAAGCCTCCCTAGTGAGAGTCCATCTGTGCAAGAAACTAATATGTACTAGAAAATTTGACTGCCTTGAGAATTAAATAAGGAAGATGTCTAAATATAAAATCACTGCTGGTTTAGTATAAAATTGGTTTAGTTTTTGTATTATTTTATACACCCTCCCAGGTTCTCTCACTGTTCAAATCATTCCTAAGGAGTAAGTTAGGCATGCTTAAAAACAAGGTGACTCCTTCATTTCAACAGAGAACCAGTACCAAATACACTCTCATGAATTGAAATTTTAATGTGCTTCCAAAACACTGAGTGCATATGCACAGACTAACGATGCTTTGGGAGATTAGACATGAAACGAATTTTGCTTTCCTAGTGCCATTATTATCTAATTTTTAAACAAATTTATGACTTTCATTCCTTTTTGGTTTTCTTCCACAAAATCATTATAAAGTAAAGAATGCTAAGGTAGCCCTTCTAGAAAATGAGTTTTCTTAGACATACAACGTGGCTACTCAAAATTATGTTAAACTGAGCAGAGTTCTGAATACCACTGGATTTTTTTAAACATATGTTCCTTACTAAAATAGGCTATTATGATAGTAAATCATTCTCATTTTTACCTACCCCATTCCATAGGAAAATGACACAACATATGGGGATGTTTGGCGGTGAGCAATTCACACATGCATGCCTCCCTCTCTGTGTCTTTCCACGTGCATCTCACAGCTCAAAGAGAATTTACAAAGTTGGCTATCAATTAAACAGACAAGTTGGAGAGTGAAGGATACCATTTTCTCTAAACTAATCTTTCTTGGTTTGCCAACTCTATGTCTCTGAAGGATAAAATGCTCTGATTACTTTCATCAAGGCATAAGGTTCAGTGGGAAGGTGAGTTGACAGGGGTTCCTTGACTCAGCTATCAGGATTGGTACGGGAAGGGCTAGGACTTCCCAAGATATCTACAAAAGCAGATGTCAAAATTCTAACCACACCTCATTATCATGACTCCCAAAGGCCCTTTTCACAAAAGTGGAGGTTTTGGCAGAGATTCTAGTCAAATCATCTGCTGATCATTCTGCATTCCACCTGCTGAAATGCCCTTAGGAGTTCCTATTGGATATGTATCACTTCTAGTCTCAGACTACTGCAGAACATTCTAATGAACTGTTTTAAAAGTGCTGCTTTGTCTTAGAACAAGTGGTAGGTGGCATGTGAGAAAATTCACTAATATAATAACACTATAAGAAAGTAGGAGCTCATATGCATATATTAGGTAGGTCTGGGAACAAACATGAGATCTAATGAACCTCTTTATCTCAAACATTAGCCAGATTCTTTTGTGCTGTGCACAATGTTAAACAAAAGTGAGCAAACCATTAAAAAATTACCCCAAATTCATGAATTCATAGAACACAAACCCTTTACCTGATTCAGGAAATAGAGTGCAAAGAAGTCAGTATGCTATTTATAGCACATGATGAAATCCAAAATAAAATCCAGTGCAACATCTGTGTCATCTGATGTAGAAATAATTTTACCAACTGGTAATGCAGGACTAAGTTATATGTATACAATATGAATTCACAACTATAAACATGAGTTCATGAAAAAAATACTTTTTTAAAAGCAATATTGATTGCCTTTTCTTTCCTAAGTTTTTGAATTGTTGATAATTTACCCCTCTCTTATTGTTTTCTGAATTAGCTCTTCCCAGAGGGCAAGCAAAAACAAGTGGTAAAAGTCTGAAAAATAGTTTATTAGGATCCAACTTAAAATTGGAAATTTTTAATCACTGTACCTTTTCTATAAATTGGCAAGGAAATAGTTATCCAATTTTTGTGATGAAACATTTTGGTCCAGTTAACGGCCTTAGCCTGAGAACCACCATTCCTTTAATCACTGTGTTGGCAATCTGTTTTGCATGACAATATGTGCCAGGCACTGTAACAGTCACTGAAGATGCAAAGTCAGACAAGATATGAACCCTTATCAAAAGACTTATTTAAGGTTTTTGAAGACGAACACGGACAAGTAAACCAATACTGAACAGTGTATGAATTCAATGCTAGAGGTATGGTTACGGCAGCACAGAGCAGGAGCATCTACATCATAACAAACCAAATCAAGGAAAGCGTCCTGAAGGAGGTGGCACAGTCATTTTGAAGGTTAAGTAGGGACTACCTAGAGGAATGGGAAGAAGAGCATTTTAGACACAGGAGGGAGTATAGGCAAAGGTATGAGTACTTGGCATGGGACTTATGCTTAAATGTGATTGGAACTGTATTGATTTCCTATCGTTGCTATAAAAAATTAACACAAATGTAATGGCTTAAAAATATCCTGTGACTGGCTCACAGTTGTTTAATCAGAAAATGAAGCACAGTCTGGATCTGCTGGTTTTCTATTCCGGGATTCACAAAGTCAAAAGCAAGGTATCTGTTGCGCAGAGATCTGTTTCCTCCTTGGGGTTCTAGGGACGATTCTGTTTCCAAGCTCCTTCCTTCTGGTTATTGACAGAGCTCAGTTCCCTGAAGTTGCAGGACTGAAGTCCCTGTTTCCATGAAGGGTATAATCTGGGGGTTATTCTCAGCTTCTAGAGACTACCTGCTTTCCTTGACTCCCTTCCTCCATCTTCAAAGCAAGCAATTGATGGGTCATGCCCTCCTCAAGCTTTAAATTTCTCTGAGCTCCCTTCTGCCTCGTCTCTCCTACTACATCTTCTTGAATAACTCTTCTGCCTTTTTTATGTTGCTTTTAGAGATTCATATGATTACACTGGGGTCACCCATATAATCCAACATCAACTTCCTATTTTAAGGTCAGATGATTAGTAATTTTAATTCCACTGGGAAAGTTCTTTCAAGCAGTACCTCCATTAGTGTTTGACTGAGAAACCAGAGGGCAGGAACTGTGACAGGGGGCACTTTTAGAATTCCACCCATCACAGAGATGCGTGTTTTAGGTCTTGGGCTTAGGAGGATTTTGCTGAGTGTGAAGGAAGTAGCTAGGCAGTGAATACATTGAGAAGAGGGGATTCTGTCAAATGAGGCTCACTTCTTATGTACCAAGACCAAGTCCAAACATATGGGCCAGCCACCCCACCACCACCTTCCTTCTCCCTTTTCTGAGCACACTACTCAGTTACATGTTAATTCTTTGTGACTTTATTCCTTATCTGGCCTGCCTTTGATCCTATTTTTAACCCTTAGTAGTTTACAGCACAGCACTCCCTAGGGCCATTCAGCTAACGTTTACATCAAAACAATTATAGAGACAATGTTTGGGGCAGCAGGCACCAGGCAAAAACATGCTAAGCACATGCCTTTAGTATAGCTCAGTGCTTTATAATTAATCATGCTCAGTTCACGTCACCTAATATAAGTACCCTCAATTAACAATTATGCAAAGTAAATAAGTATGCAAGATTGAAAGATCAGTTAGCTCATTAAGATTGCACCATAGTGTACTGGGGCACTTGCAACAACAATCATATGGACATGCATCCAATAATAGGAATGCCTGAATGAACCAAGATATATTTATATACTTACCAAATAATGTAATGTAACATAGCCATTAATAATAATTAATGGGAAAAATATTAGAAATGCACCAAAATGTAAACTATTATTATCTTTATCTGAGGATTATTGGCAGTGATTTGCTTTTTTCTTTGTACATTTGTGTATTCTAAATCCTACATGAATATATATATATGAAAAAACATAAGAAAACAGTTGATGGTTATAAATGGTTATGATGATGCCTGTGGAAGAATTTTAATATCCTAAAATGTGGAAAAGAATTAAAGGTATATGCTAAGATAGGGAAGTCAACTAATAGATCTAGAAAGTTATTTTATTTTATTCTTTTAAAGATTTACTTACCTGAGAGAGAGAGAGAGAGAGAGCAGGGGGAGAGGCAGAGGGAAAGAGAGAATCTCAAGCAGACTCCTGACTGAGCATGGAGCCCTATGAGGGGCTGTATCCCATGACCTATGAGATCATGACCTGAGCTGAAACCAAGAGTTGGACGCTCAACTGAATGAGCCACCCAGGCACCCCTAGGAAGTTATTTTAAATTAACAATTTATATTAAAAGGATTTGGGGTTTTTGTTCAACTATACATCAAATGAAGTTCTCTCTGTGCATAAGACTGAGGTACCACTGGCCAAATCATCATCCTTTTGCCTATCACTACAACCAGGCTATGAGACCTTCAGCCAGTTGCTGAAATTCAGGACAACTCCAAGCCTG
Source organism: Neomonachus schauinslandi (assembly GCF_002201575.2). Lineage (NCBI taxonomy): Eukaryota > Metazoa > Chordata > Mammalia > Carnivora > Phocidae > Neomonachus > Neomonachus schauinslandi. The sequence goes on from NC_058407.1 coordinate 68,251,712, forward strand.
TCAGGGAGTATATGCCTGAATTATCTATCGGGCTCTTTTCTGGGTTTTGTTTTAATTTTTATTTATTTACTGGACAGAGAGAGAGCAAGAGAGGGGACACAAGCAGGGGAAGTGGGAGAGGGAGAAGCAGGCTTCCCACTGAGCAGGGAGCCCAATGCGGGGCTCGATCCCAGGACCCTGGGATCATGACCTGAGCTGAAGGCAGACGCCCAATGACTGAGCCACCCAGGCGCCCCATTTTCTGGGTTTTTATTATACTTTTATGATGCTTCAAAACCTTTTAGTATGTAGAGAGGATACGGTGAAATGTCAGATAGTTCTTTTGTCATTGTTGCTGACAAGATAGAAGGACATGAGCCACATGTGGTTTAATGAGGGAATATTGATGACAGTGACTATGGCAATTGTGGCAGAGGTGGTGAACAGCGTGTGTGCTCTCATTTCCCAAGTACTGAGCTAACCCTAGGAAGTGGCCACCCAGCCAGGGACCACATTTCCTGAGCCCTCCTTGCAGCTTGGTGAGGCTATGTGATTAGTTCTCCTCAATGGAATATGAGTTGATGTCACTTCACTTCTAAGAGATGGTAGTTATGAAGTGGGTATGCCTTCTCCGCTCTTCTTTCATGTTCTTCCACATAGATAAAGAAGACACTGAGTTTTTAAGACATGGTTGAGCTCCCAGATGAAAAGAGCCTGGGTCCCTGAATCACAACATGGAAGAAAGCCACCTGCCAACCAGAACAGCCCACATCAGACGGTTGTACAGCACAAAAATCTTGAGGTTGTTATTTCATCTAGTGTTTACCTAAATAACACAATGGGGAAGATAGCCAGTATTAACTGAGTACTTATTATGTGCCAGGCATTATGTTAAGCAACTTACACAATCCATTCCATCTAAAAGAAGCAGATGTTATATCCTTTTAAAGGTAAGAAAACCATAATTGCATAATTTAGCAAGGGTAATTACAATATTAAATCTTTTATGTGGTAGGTTTAGGAATCATGTCTACTATCTCTGACTTTTCAACCCCTGCACCCTGCTCTTATCTGCAGTGTGATATTTACAGATTTGAAATTGGTTGGATGACCTTATCCAAAGAGTTTGATTAATGAAATGGTGCCCACCTAGAGGGAATGCTGAGATTTAATGTATCAATCAATGAATTGGGTGAAATAGAGTTCTATGCTTCAAACCTGCAGGTGGCAGGAAACTGGCAGAGATAAGTAGACTAGATGAGAGAAAAAGATCAAAGCATATGTTAAAAGAATGCAGAAATAGGCTGGATCTTAGAAGTTTAAATAAGGTTAAATGTAATTTCTACCATCAGCCAAAAAAATAAATTAGATACAGAATGGGAGAGACATGGCTTAGTTTATCTGAAAAAAGGATAGTTGTCAGTACATTCCACTTGGATCAATAAATTGATGTGATTATCAAAAACACATGTAATCTTGGGCTAAATTGATAGTGTATCTAAAACGTAAGAAATGATAGCAGAGCTCTTTTCTGTGTTGATCAGGCCATAGCCAGAGCAATGAATTCTCCTGTGGAATCTACATTTTAAGAGAAATACTGATAAAATAGTGACTGGGATATTGAGGCATCTTGAAGTCAAATCAATTGAGAAATGACTTAAGTTACAGAGGCATGCCCCAAGAAGAAAAGACTTACATGAATTATGTTATGTATCTTCACAAATATATCAATACCTTGTATGGCTGCAATGGTTGGAATAACAATCACAAAATGTACGCTCAAGAGAAGTGATTTTGGGTCACTACCAGGAAAAACTTTCAAATAGACTTCTCAAGAGCTAGAATGGACTTTCCCATGAGCTAATGAGATCTCCATCATTGCAGACATCCGAGCCTAGTCTAGACAATTCATTGACAAAGCTGGTATAGAGAACAATCCAGTGATCGTTGAAATTAATAAGATGATCATTACATTATTTTTCAAAACTGAGAAACTAATTAAATGGATGATTTGTAGCTATAAATTTTAATCAATTCATACCCTAATCAATCCCCACTTTATAAGTGGTGAAGACTGAATTATTAATCACTTTCCTTCCTGAGGCATGGCGAATCAGGTGAGGCAGAGATCTAAGAAAAAGATGAAATGTGAGGGACTGCAGCCTGATTATACCCACCTCACCACCATAATTAAATCTGCAACACTCTGTTTCACTCTGCCTGCAGCAGCACAGCCACAGCAGATGCAGAACACAAATATACTATAAATAAATAAATATCTCAATTACAGTCCAGGTTTGTGATTATGTGTGTGGAAACAGTAGACTGTTCCTAGAATTTAGGTGATAGGACTGCAAAGAGATTTTTCATTTTGCATTGAGCCTTAAATAAGCTATAACAGTATATCTTTTGTGTAAAGAAGAAAAAGAAGATGGATATTCAATAATATTTTGCCCAGCATATTTTTTTCATCTAGCAAACTCTGCAGATTGAGATACTTGACCATTTAGCCTCCAATAGTTGTGCATCTTTCTGTTCTAAAGCAGCATTTCTCTCCTAAAATGGTCTGCATTGCACTGTAAATAGAATGCCCCTACCAGAAACTAGTAAGCAATGGTCCTGAGTTGTTGCTGAAAATGTCACTTGTATCTCTTTAATAGTTTGTAGCCCAGTGTTTGTTAATCTGAGGTAATCTGCAGCTGGGATAGCAGTCTGTCAGCATGAGTAACAGGACTACATTAAGCATTTTACAAGTCACATATAACTTTGCCCCTTTTCTTTCTGAGCCAGTCCTCTATTATACTGTACTAGTACTCAGTTGCTATTTTTCTATATTCCTAACTTTGTCATTCTCTTCCTGTGTTGTTCTATAAAATTCTGAGAGCAGCATGTTAATTATTTTGAGATCATTATATAACATTCTCTCCATTACCAGCTGGAATTCCAGTGATGGGGTAACCTCATAATGCAGAAAATGAAATGGCCATAGCCAAGTGAAGACGATCAGATTCTAATCTCCATGCACGATTATGTATTTATTTATTAAAGATTTATTTATTTATTTTAGAGAGTGCGAGAGAGGGGAGGGGCAGAGGGAGAGGAAGAGAATCTTAAGAAGACCCTGCACTGAGTATGGAGCCCCACGTGGGGCTGGATCTCACTGCCAGGATCCCCGAGATCATGACCTGAGCAGAAACCAAGAGTCAGACACTTAACTGACTGAGCCACCCAGGCACCCCCAGGATTATTTTTAAAGGAAACAATAATTCCTTTTGGTTTAGTAAATCCAAATTTGCTGCTCAATGTTTCTAGGACTCTAGCTTAAGTTACTGGAGTTCTCTTCTTTCCCCCCATAAGTAAGGCAAAAAAAATTCCATACAAATACGTTTGGGAGTCTATGAAGTGCTAAACTGTACAAGATGATGGAGATCCATGGATTAACAAATTATAGCTCTTTCCATTGAGGAGTTCTTGGCTTAAAAGGGATCTCTATGCATGAAATTACTAGGGTTTTTTGTTTTTGTTTTTGTTTGTTTGTTTTTTGAGATTACTAGTTAACAAAGACTTCCACACTTCAGGAATAATGAGATATCATTTACACATCACAATTTAACAAAGATGTGTCATTCATTCATTCACTCATTCATTCATTCATTCATTCCACAGATATGTTGAGAACCTGCTATGTGCCAAGCTCCGTTCACTGGGTATATAGCAAAAAACAAAAGAGATTAAAAAAACTCTCTGCTCCAGGAGAGCTTAAATTCTACGACAAATGGTAATGTTCTATTCTAGTTAGCCCTGAGTAGGCAAGCACTTTCATATGCCATTGGTAGCAGCATAAATTAGTAACAATGTTTGAGAAGAAAATTTGAAACATGTAAAAGATTAAGCTTTTTCTTTCTTAAAAATCAAACAAACAGACCAAAATCAAAAAAACTCTTCCTTAGCCACATCTCTCCCTTGAGCTTCTACCTTATCTATCTTTCACAAGCTTCTTAAATCATCTACACTTGCTATTCTTCAACCTCTGACTTAACCCAACTACCTCCAAATCATTTCTATATTGTAACTCTACTGACTAATTTCGTACATGTCACTAAAGACCATTCATTTCAATCAAACCAATAATCACATTTTCACTATTTTGCTTCCATGAGTCTCAGCAGCATTTGTCACTGTTGGCCACTCCTTCCTTTCTAAAATTCCCTGCCCTTTGATGTATGATATTATTCTTCTGAATTACTCCCATTGGTGTTGTCAGTCTTTTAATAATCTATCATTTATAGCTCTACTTCCTCTGTCTGACAAAAGTGGTGGCATTCCTTGGGCCTTTATCCCAGGCCATCATTTTGACTTCACACTACACTCTATGTTCAAGTGAACTCACGGACTCCCACAACTTCTCTGGTCACCTGTCAGCCACAGATGTCAGAATATGTATCAACACTGCACTCTTGCCTCAGTTATGGGTCATCAGGCCTGGGCTGGTCCACCTCTCATTTGACATTTATTTTTGTTCACCTTTCAGCCATCTCAAACTCAGCATCCCCACTCCCAACTTCTCCAATGCTCTCCATCTCAGTGAATGACACTGAAGTCCACCCAGTTTCACAAGCCCACCTACTAGTTAGCAGAAAATCTTGGCAATCCAACCTCCAAAATATCTCTCGGATAATCTTCCCTTCTTTCTGTGTCCACCAGACCCACCACAATCAAGCTTAGTATAAGCTCCATCTTCTCTGGCCTGAACTCTTAACGGGTATTTCTGCATCAACTCTTCATCTTCTCCAAAACATTCTCCATTTTCCAGCCCAAGTAGTGAGCAAATCTGCTTCAGTAGTTTCTTATACCCTTAGAATTAAAAATAGTTACCATGGTTTTAAAAAAAAAAAAATCTTTAAAACCCAGTCCTTCAACTTCTCTAGCTCTATCTCCCCCTTACTTCTGCTGCTTTAGCCAGAATTCTGTGACTTCATGGTCCTTATACTTCTCTGAGTCTTTTCCTCTTTGAATCTTTAAACATTCTGTTCCTTCTCCCTGAGACTCTCTGTTCCTGCGGCCAATGCCACTCCTCAGCCTGCTGACTAATTTCCATTCTTCATTCATTCTTTATTTAATGTGATAATCTCATTAAATACAATGCTTATCAAAATGCTTATCAAAATGTTTAGCACATTTTAATATATTTGTTGTCCTTACCTAATTGTAAACCCCATGAAAGTAAGAGCCACCTGTATCTTGTTCATAAGTGTGTTCTCAGAAACTAACACAGCACTAGTTGAATATTTTTGTTGAAGGAAGGAAGGAAGGAAGGAATACATGAATTAATGAATGACTGTCCTAAGGGTATCCAAAATTTTGATCTAAGAAAGCTCAAGATAAAGAAAAACTACAATAGACAAAATTTTATTGCCATCTTATATATTAAAGCAAAAAAAGTAAACTACCTAAAGTTCAAACTCAAGGAATAGTGAACTATATTAGAGCAGAGGTTGGCAGACTTGTTCTGTAAAGTGCTGGATAATAAGTATTTCAGGATTTTTGGTCTACAGTGTCTATCACAACTTCTCAACTCTGCCAGTGTAGCATAAAAGTAGCTACACACAATATGCAAACAAATGAGTGTAGCTGAGTTCCCATAAAACTTTATTTACAAAAACCAAAAGTAGGCTGGATTTAGCCTGTGGGCCATCATTCTCTGACTCCTTTATTAAAGTATATCTACATGATAATACATTTGGCAGTCTAAAAATATTTACAAAGTGTGTTCAATAACATGCTGAGATCATAATGTCCAGAAAAATGAGATTCTGTAAATTGTACACAGAGATCCAATTAATATGGTCAAAATATTTGGAGGGAAAAAAGCCTGAAAGTAAATAAACCAAATGTTAGAAGCAGTCACCAGTGAGTCATAGATGTATGGAAAATTGTTTTCTCTTTGAGTCTTTCTGAATTTACTTGAACATTAAACATTTCTTTTACATTTATAAATAAATGTCAATTGATTAGCAAATATTGAACCACTCTTGCACCCTGATGTTTACAGTAGCATTATCTACAATAGCCAAATTATGGCAACAGCCCAAGTGTCCATCAACTGAGTGGGTAAAGAAGATGTGACACACACACACACACACACACACACACACAATGGAATATTACTCAGACATAAAAGGAATGAAATCTTGCCATTTGCAATGACATGAATGGAGCTAGACAGTATTATCCTAAGCAACATAAGTCAGTCAGAGAAATACAAATACTGTATGATTTCACTTACATGCAGAATTTAAGAAACAAAACAAACTACCAAAGGGGAAAAAAAGAGAGGCAAACCAAGAAATACACTCTTAACTATAGAGAACAAACTGATGGTTACCAGAGGGAAGGTGGGTGGGGGCAGGTGGGTTAAATAGGTTTAATAGGTTAAATAGGTTAAATAGGTGATGGGGATTAAGGAGTACACTTGTTGTGATGAGCACTTGGTATTATAAGGAAATGTGAATCACTATATTGTACACCTGAAACTAATATTACATTGTATCTTAACTAACTGGAATTTAAATAAAAACCTAAAAATATTAAATAAATAAATAAATAAAAAGTTATTGATAATTACAAGAAAAATACTAGTGTTCTGACAGATCAAAGAATAAATGTCAAATAAAAAGTCATGAAATTATACACATTTCACAAATGTATGAAAAAATACACATTCTAACTCAAAACAAGGCAAAACTAGACATAGGGCAAATGGTCCCAACTATAAAAATCCATTATAAAAACAATTCTAATTTATCTCCTAAGCAAAATATATGAAATTATCACATTAATAAAATAAGAACAAGCTACTTTAAAAAGGGGACATTTAACAATAAGAAAGGTTTTGAAAATTACCCAAAAGCCTACCATATAGGTTGATGTGCAAAAGTAAAACAATACATATATAGAGAGAGTGTTATGGGTTAAATTACGTTCTCTCAAAAGATATGCTGAAATCTAAGTACCTTAGAACGTGACCTTAATTGGGAAATAGGATCTTTGCAAATGTAATTGGTTAAGATGTCCTACTAGAATAGAGTGGGCCCTTAATCCAATATGACTGGTGTCCCTATAAGAAGAGGAGAGAGACACAGGGAAGCACAGTGGGAGGACTATCATATAAAGATATCGAGACACACAGAGAAAAGTCAGCCAAGTGAAGATGGAGACAGAGATGGGAATTATGTTACTACAAGCCAAAGAATGCCTACAGCCATCATAAGCTAAGAAGAGGCAAAGAAGCTTCCCCCCCCTAGAGGATTAGAGGCTTTGAAGGGAGCACAGTGCTGCTGACACCATGATTTTGGACTTCTAGCCTCCAGAACTGTGAAAGAGTAAGTTTCTGTTCTTTTAAGCCTCAGATTTTGTGGTACTTTGTTACGGCAGCCCTAGGAAAGTATTACAGGAAGTGAATAACATAATGGATAATGCCCAAACAAAATTGTCCTCTGAAAAGTGTCCAGTGGCGTTCTGCCATCTCTAGCATGAAATCCATCCTTCTTAACAAAGTATCCAAGACTCTGATGTGGCCACTGCTTACCCACCCAATTTCATCTCCCAAGCATCTCTGCCTTGCCCCCTGTGCACCAGCCATACTGGCCTTCCTTGAGTTTCCTGACTATACCAATCTCTTAGCTATCTCAGGACTTTGAGTATACTATTTCCTCTGCAGGGACACTCTTCCCTCCACTTTTCCTCTGCCTGGCTCCTTACTTCTGGTCTCAGCAAAATGCTACTGTCTCAGAAGGCTGTCTGTGATTATCCCCTCTAAGTTATCATCCCTTGATAATCTCTATCATAGTTCTCAGTTTGTAAAATACAGAAGAGTTAGGGGGATTCTAACTTAGAAAGGGTAGTCAGAGACAGTCTCCTGAGAAGGTGACATGTTGGCCCACTAAAGAAACAAAACATTTTCATTATAATATTGAGTATTACTGCAAAAACCTGGAAGAAATCAAATAGGAATCAATTTGACTAACTGTAATTAAAAGGATTAAAAATATGTCTAAATAAATGAGGAAGAAGGATAGTTCTTCCTTTTGAAAGAAGTTTAATCAGTAAACATAGGGGAATGAGAGAAATGCAAATATCATCAATGGGCAAAACCACAGTAACAATTGTTTTAGGCAAGATCCACTAATGAATGCTAAAATTAGTGGGCAATAGCTGGAGGAAAAATAGTATATTTGTGTGGTCTCAGAGTTATCTTCCCCCCCCCAAGGTTTTTACCAATTATGAAGAGAAAACGTGGGATTTCAGATTAGATCTTGCATTGGCAGAAAAACTAATGAAATTTGAATAAGTTCTATATATAGCTAATAGTGTTATGCCAGTATCAATTTTCTGGTTCACTTAATTGAATTATGGTTATATAAGACATCAACATTAGGAGACTCAGGTTGGAGGGTACAAAAAAAACTCTGTATTATTTTTGCAACTATTTTATCAGTCCAAAATTACTTCAAAAGAAAAAGTTTAAAATAAAAAAAAAAATTAAGTCACAGGGAAAAGAGAGTATTGATCCACCAGGATGTAAAATTCACTTATTCTCCCTTCAGAAAGTAGAAAAGGCCTTATTTGGTTCTTTAGACTTAGTTGGAAATGAATGTGCATATATCTATATAGAAAATTCAGGTTAAAAAAAGTTTACTTTAAAAAGAAAAATAAACTTGGAACTCTCACATTTCCTGATTTCAAAAATTAGTACAAAGCTGCAATAATTAAAACAGTGTGGTACTGGCATAGAGAAACAGAGACTGACAGAATAGAACAGTCTAGAAATAAACCCTCACATATATGGTCAAATGATTTTCATTCAGCAAGGGTGCCAAGACCACTCAGCAGAGAAAATAGTGTTTTCAACAAATAGTATTGGTAAAACTTTATATCCATATACAAAATAATGAAGTTGGACTCTTTAGCTATACCATATATAAAAGTTCACTCATTAAGCTCCCCGTGCGAGTGTCTCCCTCTCCCTCTCACTCCCTCTCTCTCTTTTGTGAGTTATAGCAACCGTTGCCTTGTGAATCAAGCGCCATAGTCACCGTGGTCCTGGTGACTGTTACCCATCAACAACAACTACTCCTCTCCTCCTCCTCCTCCTCCCCACCACCACCCTCTCCATCATCCACCAACAACACCACAATAATCCACAGCCAAGGCACATTCTCATTCAGCCCAGCTGAGGAGGCTTTGATGTCATTGTCAAAAGCATAGAGCGCGTGTTACAAATAGTTGTTTTTGGGGTGGAGCAAGATGGCGGAGGAGTAGGAGACCTGGATTTCGTCTGGTCTCAGGAATTTAGCTGGATAGGGATCAAACCATTCTGAACACCTATGAACTCAATAGGAGATTGAAGAAAAGAATAGCAAAAACTCTCTGAACAGAAAAGCGACCACTTTCTGGAAGACAAAATGACAAGACGGAAAAAATCACCTCAACAAAAAGAACAAGAGGTAGTACCGACTGCCAGGGACCTACTCAATACGGACATTAGTACGATGTCGGACATAGAGTTCAGAATCATGATTTTAAAGATACTAGCTGGGCTTGAAAAAAGCATGCAAGTTATTAGAGAAACCCTTTCTGGAGAAATAAAAGAACTAAAATCTAACCAAGTTGAAATCAAAAAGGCTATTAATGAGGTGCAATCAAAAATGGGGGCGCTAACTGCTAGGATAAAGGAGGCAGAAGAGAGAATCAGCGATATAGAAGACCAAATGATGGAAAATACAGAAGCTGAGAAAAAGAGAGATAAACAACTACTGGATTACGAGGGCAGAATTCAAGAGATAAGTGATACCACAAGATGAAACAATATTAGAATAATGGGATCCCAGAAGAAGAAGAAAGAGAGAGAGAGGCAGAAAGTATATTGGAGCAAATTATAGCAGAGAACTTCCCTAAATTGGGGAAGGAAACAGGCATCAAAATCCAGAAGGCACAGAGAACCCCTCTCAAAATCAAAAAAATAGGTCAACACCCCGACATCTAATAGTAAAAATTCCGAGTCTCAGAGACAAAGAGAAAATCCTGAAAGCAGCTCGGGAGAAGAGATCTGTAACATACAATGGTAGAAACATTAGATTGGCAACAGACCTATCCACAGAGACCTGACAGGCCAGAAAGGACTGGCAGGATATATTCAGAGTACTAAATGAGAAAAATATGCAGCCAAGAATACTATATCCAGCTAGGCTGTCATTGAAAATAGAAGGAGAGATCAAAAGCTTCCAGGACAAACAAAAACTAAAGGAATTTGCAAACACGAAACCAGCCCTACAAGAAATATTGAAAGGGGTCCTCTAAGCAAAGAGAGAGCCTAAAAGCAACACAGACCAGAAAGGAACACAGACAATATACAGTAACAGTCACCTTACAGGCAATATAATGGCACTAAATTCATATCTTTCAATAGTTACCCTGAATGTAAATGGGCTAAATGCCCCAATCAAAAGACACAGGGTATCAGATTGGATAAAAAAAACAAGACCCATCGATATGCTGTCTGCATGAGACTCATTTTAGACCCAAAGACACCCCCAGACGAAAGTGAGGGGGGGGGAAACTATTTACCATGCTAATGGACACCAAAAGAAAGCTGGGGTGGCAATCCTTGTATCAGACAAATTAGATTTTAAACCAAAGACTGTAATAAGAGATGAGGAAGGACACTATATCCTACTTAAAGGGTCTATCCAACAAGAAGATCTAACAACTGTAAATATCTATGCCCTTAACATGGGAGCAGCCAATTATATAAGCCAATTAATAACAAAAGCAAAGAAACACATTGACAACAATACAATAATAGTGGGGGACTTTAACACCCCCCTCACTGAAATGGACAGATGATCTAAGCAAAAGATCAACAAGGAAATAAAGACTTTAAATGACACACTGGCCAAATGGACTTCACAGACATATTCAGAACATTCCATCCCAAAGCAATGGAATACACATTCTTCTCTAGTGCCCATGGAACATTCTCCAGAATACATCACATCCAAGTCACAAATCAGGTCTCAACCAGTACCAAAAGACTGGGATTATTCCCTGCATATTTTTGGACCACACTGCTTTGAAACTAGAACTCCATCACAAGAGGAAAGTTGGAAAGAACTCACATACATGGAGGCTAAAGAGCATCCTACTAAAGAATGAATAGGTCAACTGGGAAATTAAAGAAGAATTTTAAAAATTCATGGAAACCAATGAAAATGAAAACACAACTGTTCAAAATCTTTGGGATGCAGCAAAGGCAGTCCTAAGAGGAAAGTATATTGCTTTTATTGCTATACAAGCCTTTCTCAAGAAACAAGAAAAGTTTCAAATACCCAACCTAACCTACACCTAAAGGAGCTGGAGAAAGAACAGCAAATAAAGCCAAAACCCTGCAGGAGAAGAGAAATACTAAAGATCAGAGCAGAAATCAATGAAATAGAAACCAAGAGAACAGTGGAACAGATCAACAAAACTAGGAGCTGGTTCTTTGAAAGAATTAACAAGATTGATAAACCCCTGGCCAGACTTATCAAAAGGAAAAGAGAAATGACCCAAATCAACATAATCATGAATGAAAGAGGAGAAATCACAACCAGCACCAAAGAAATACAAACAATTATAAGAACATATTATGAGCAACTCTATGCCAGCAAATTAGATAACCTGGAAGAAATGGATGCATTCCTAGAGATGTATCAACTACCAAAACTGAACCAGGAAGAAATAGAAAACCTGAACAGACCTATAACCACTAAGGAAATTGAAGCAGTCACCAAAAATCTCCCAAAAAATAAAATCCCAGGGCCAGATGGCTTCCCAGGGGAATTCTACCAAACATTTAAAGAAGAATTAATACCTATTCTTCTGAAACTGTTCCAAAAAATAGAAATGGAAGGAAAACTTCCAAACTCATTTTATGAAGCCACCATTACCTTGATCCCCAAACAAGACAAAGACCCCATCAAAAAGGAGAATTAAAGACCAATATCCTTGATGAACATCGATGTAAAAATTCTCACCAAAATACTAGCCAATAGGATCCAACAGTACATTAAAAGGATTATTCACCATGAACAAGTGGGATTTATCCCTGGGCTGCAAGGTTGGTTCAACATCTGCAAATCAATCAATGTGATACAATACATTAACAAAAGAAAGAACAAGAATCATATGATCCTCTCAATAGATGCAGAAAAAGCACTTGACAAAGTACAGCATCTTTTCTTGATCAAAACTCTTCAGAGTATAGGGATAGAGGGTACATACCTCAATAACATAAAAGCCATCTATGAAAAACCCACAGTGAATATCATTCTCAATGGGGAAAAACTAAGAGCTTATCCCCTAAGGTCAGAAACATGGCAGGGATGTCCACTATCACCACTGCTATTCAACATAGTACTAGAAGTCCTAGCCACAGTAATCAGACAACAAAAAGAAATAAAAGGCATCCAAATCAGCAAAAAAGAAGTCAAACTCTCACTGTTTGCAGATGATATGATACTTTATGTGGAAAACCCAAAAGACGCCACCCCAAAACTGCTAGAACTCATTCAGGAATTCAGTAAAGTGGCAGGACATAAAATCAATGCACAGAAATCAGTGGCATTCCTATACACCAACAACAAGACAGAAGAAAGAGAAATTAAGGAGTCGATCCCATTTACAATTGCACCCAAAACCGTAAGATACCTAGGAATAAATCTAACCAAAGAGGCAAAGAATCTGTACTCAGAAAGCTATAAAATATTCATGAAAGAAATTGAGGAAGACACAAAGAAATGGAAAAACGTTCCATGCTCATGGATTGGAAGAACAAATATTGTGAAGATGTCAATGCTACCTAGAGCAATCTACACATTCAATGCAATCCCCATCAAAATACCATCCACTTTTTTCAAAGAAATGGAATAAAAGTCCTAAAATTTGTATGGAACCAGGAAAGACCCCGAATAGCCAGAGGAATGTTGAAAAAGAAAAGCAAAGCTGGCAGCATCGCAATTCCGGACTTCCAGCTCTATTACAAAGCTGTCATCATCAAGACAGTATGGTACTGGCACAAGAACAGACACATAGATCAATGGAACAGAATAGAGAGCCCAGAAATGGATCCTCAATTCTATGGTCAACTCATCTTTGACAAAGCAGGAAAGAATGTCCAATGGAAAAAAAGAGTCTCTTCAACAAATGGTGTTGGGAAAATTGGACAGCCACATGCAGAAGAATGAAACGACCATTTCCTTACACCACACACAAAAATAGACTCCAAATGGTTGAAAGACCTCAATGTGAGACAGGAGTCCATCAAAATCCTAAAGGAGAACACAGGCAGCAACCTCTTCAACCTCAGCCGCAGCAACTTCTTCCTAGAAACATCGCCAAAGGCAAGGGAAGCAAGGGCAAAAATGAACTATTGGGACTTCATCAAGAGAAAAAGCTTTTGCAAAGCAAAAGAAACAGTCAACAAAACCAAAAGACAACCAACAGAATGGGAGAAGATATTTGCAAATGATATATCAGATAAAGGTTTAGTATCCAAAATCTATAAAGACCTTAACAAACTCAACACCCAAAGAACAAATGATCCAATCAAGAAATGGGCAGAAGACATGAACAGACATTTTTCCAAAGAAGACATCCAAATGGCCAACAGACACATGAAAAAGTGCTCAACATCGCTCGGCATCAGGGAAATACAAGTCAAAACCTCAATGAGATACCACCTCACACCAGTCAGAATGGCTAAAATTAACAAGTTAGGAAATGACAGATGTTGGCGGGGATGCGGAGAAAGGGGAACCCTCCTACACTGTTGGTGGGAATGCAAGCTGGTGCAGCCACTCTGGAAAACAGTATGGAGGTTCCTCAAAAGTTGAAAATAGAGCTACCATAAGACCCAGCAATTGCACTACTGGGTATTTACTCCAAAGATACAAATGTAGGGATCCGAAAGGGTACGTGTACCCCGATGTTTATAGAGCAATGTCCACAACAGCCAAACTATGGAAAGAGCCAAGATGTCCATCAACAGATGAATGGATAAAGAAGATAAAGTAATATATATACAATGGAATATTATGCAGCCATCATAAGGAATGAGATCTTGCCATTTGCAACGACGTGGATGGAACTGGGGGGTGTTATGCTGAGCAAAATAAGTCAATCAGAGAAAGACATGTATCATATGACCTCACTGATATGAGGAATTCTTAATCTCAGGAAACAAACTGAGGGTTGCTGGAGTGGGGGGCGGGTGGGAGGGATGGGGTGGCTGGGTGATAGACATTGGGGAGGGTATGTGCTATGCTGAGCTCTGTGAATTGCAAGACTGCTGAATCACAGATCTGTACCTCTGAAACAAATAATACATTATATGTTAAGAAAAAAAAAAAGAAGAAGATAGCAGGAGGGGAAAAATGAAGGGGGGTAAATTGGAGGGGAAGATGAACCATGAGAGACAATGGACTCTGAAAAACAAACTGAGGGTTCTAGAGGGGAGGGGAGTGGGAGGATGGGTTAGCCTGGTGATGGGTATTAAAGAGGGCACGTTCTGCATGGAGCACTGAGTGTTATGCACAAACAATGAATCATGGAACACTACATCAAAAACTAATGATGTAATGTATGGTGATTAACATAACAATAAAAATTTTTTTAAAAAGTGAACTCATGATGGATCAAAGACTAAACATAGAAGAACTAAAATCATAAAACTTTTAGAGGAAAACATAGGGAAAAGCTTCGTGACATTGGCTTTGGCAATGATTTCTTGGATATGACATCTGAGGTATAGGCAACAAAAATAAAAAACAGATAAACTAGACTTCATCGAAATGAAAACTTTTGTGTATCAAAGGACACTGTCAACAGTGAAAAGGCCACCCATGAATGGCAGCAAATATTTTCCAATCATGTATTTGATAAAGGGTTAATATCCAGACTATATAAAGACCTCCTACAACTCAACAACAAAAAACAAATGATCTGATTAAAAATGGTCAAAGGACTTAAATAGACATTTCTCCAAAGAAGATCTACAGATGGCCAATAAGCACAGGAAAAGATGCTCAACATCACTAATCATTAGGGAAAAGAAAATAAAAACCACAAGAAATATCGCTTCACATGCAATAGGATGACATTCACTAACAACAACAAATGAAAATAAAAACTGCTGGCAAGAATGGAACCTTTGTGAATTGCTGGTGGGAAGTAAAATGGCATGGCTGCTGTGGAAAACAGTACAGCTGTGAATCAAAAAACAAAGAAAAATTACCATATGATCCAGTAATTCCACTTCTGGGGAAAGAACTGAAAGCAGAAACTGGAAGAAAGATTTGTATACGAATACTCATAGATGCGTATTCATAATAGTCAAAAGGTGGAAACAATCCAAATATCCATTAGTGGATGAATGTCTCCACAACATGCGGTACATACACACCATGGAATATTATTCGGCCTCGAAAAGGAAGAGAATTCTGGCGCATGCTACCACAGGAATGAACCCTGAGGACATTGTGCTAAGTGAAATAAGCTAGTAATAAAAAAACAGATACTGTATGATTCCACTTATATGAAATATCTAGAGTTCTCAAATTCATAGAGACAGAAATTAGAATGGTGCTTGCCAGGTGCTGGGTGGAGGAGAGAATGGGAAGTTATTATTTAATGGATACAGAGTTTCATTTTGGAAAGATGAGAAAGCTGTGGAGATGAGTGGTCATTCCACAAGACTGTGAATCATTAATGTCACTGAACTGTACACTTAACAATGGTTAAAATGGTAAATTTTATGTTGTGTTATCATCACAATAAAAAAAATTAAGTACATAGTTTTTGGTTCCAAAGTTCTAATTTGAGGAATTTTTACCAAGAAAATAACATGAAAAAAAGTGAAAAACCTTCACACACAATAAGCATTCTTATTTAGAATAATACAACAGTAGGAAGAGCCTAAGTGCTTAATAATGAAAGAATGGTTAATTGAACTAGGTTATGATCACACAGAGTTATGATGCAGCCATTGAAAGGATTTTAATAACAATGAGTAAGTGCTCATGTTATTAAGCTAATGGATGGAATTTAGAATATAATGTTGAAATGTAATTATAATAATGTACAAATGCATGAAATTCTTAAAAGAAAATAAATAAGATGTTAACTATGGTTTTCTCAGGGTGGTGACAAAAGGAGTGAATTTTTCTTTTTTCTTTTCCATTGATTCAATAACACCCATATATCTCTTATACAAATAAAATGTTTTGGGGTGGAAATAGTCATAAGGAGTAACCCTGCAGGGTCCAAGACTTTTTGTTTTTGTTTTTTTTAACCTGGGCTAACTTATTATAGGAAGTTAGGAAATAAAAGAACTGTTTGGAACTTTCAAAAGTTAATAATTTTAGTTCTGACTGTGCAAGGGTCTGAGCTACTACACCCCTGTACTATACAGACTATGACCTGTATTATGTAATGCAACCTCAGAAATGTGTACATGTACATATCATTTTCATTACTCTTCTGGGGAAGGAACTAAGACTCAACAAGGCTGTTTAACTTACTCAGTGCCCCACAGATCAGAAATGGCAGAGCTGAAAACTAGAACCCCAATAATTCAATTCCTTAGTTTATATTTTTTCTACACTTCAAATCTCAAATATCATTGGGACAAAAGGGGTGTGCCTAGGCATCTGAAAAACTGAATTTGTCTCTGGCAGGAGGGGCATTTAATAAAAGACAAATTCTATACATCCAAAAGGGCTACAATGCATTCAGTATTGTTATGCTCAAGAATTTGACCAGAGAACTATCTATGGAGATATTCACTATGATATGCAACAAATTAATATCTAGCATAATAAAGTACATTCGACTGTATATAATTTTAGACAAAAATACATGCAGAAAAAAAATACTGCAGGAGCTACTCTATTGTATGGATCGCAAACTTCTGGGAAAGTAAAGTAGAAGAAAGATATAAAAAGCCTATGAGAGAGATGGCAATCTTTATAAAGAAGGCATGCATTCAACAAACATATAGTAGGAGTAACAGTGGGCTACATACAATACTAGCATGGAACAAAAAATTACAGGCTTTAAATCTTGACAGGCTCTGGTTATATTTTAAGCTATTTTCATATTTGATAAGAAGCCTTGCAAATTCAGGTAGGGAGGCTAATTTCAAAGACAGAGTACTTAGAGATTTCTGTGCTGAAAATTCTCTTATTCATCCAATAAGAAATATTTTGCAGAATGTTTAAATTTGTGTTAACATAAGAGTCTGACTAGAGGGCTAATAAATATAATCTTTTAACTGTAAGGCTTATAGCAGCATGACCACTTTAGTAGTAAAACATGTTTATTTTAGAAAATTTGATTTATCCATTTAGAAACAGAGCAGTCTTCTATAATTCACCCCATAAAAACTGAACTTGCCGAACTGCAAGCATTTTTAATGCTCAGGCTGGCTCTACCCCAAAGACTTCATTGTAAAGAGATTCAAGCTGATTTTGGCTTAACTGGTCCGAGCACAATGTGAAACTTCATCTCTTCCACAAAAATTACTTTCCCAAAATTATTCTTCCCAAAGACATTTATTTCTATAGATTCACTTTTTTCTTTTCTTTCAACTAAAGGTGTTAGTGCTACTAATCATGAATATGGTTAAAATATACCATCCAGACCATGGTTTAAGCGATTCTCAGAATACTGACAGGGTGACTGTATTCATATCTTCTGCTTCAACTGCCCACCCTACCAAGGCTAAGATTGCTAGCTCCCTAATTCAGAAATCTCCCCATTATGCTCTAGAGATTAAGGCATGTTCCTAGGTTATTCTCTCCATTTCAAAACTCTTGTTCTGTATTTCCATCCTGTGGTCTTTGACCAGGACTTTTGTCCAGTCCCTCACAGTGGTATGGCTCCATGGCTCTGGTTTATGTTTTGGCCCCTTGGTCCTATCTCTCAGGTCTTTCTCATTCCACTGTGTGTATTCCACTCATTCAAGGATCACTGGGGATAGAGAAGGCATTACGCCCAATCCCACCCTAGCTCCTACCCCATGCCCCCAGTATCAAGGGGAACCAGTTGAATTAACTTGGGATCCCTCTCATCTGAGAAGGGGGAAAACAAGAGGTTGTTCCAATTTAGGGCTCGATGCCAAATGACAAGAGAATATTTAAGAAAAAATCCAGTTGACTTGGAGTATTATGATGAGTGGCTTCAATAATTCAAAATGCTATTAGAAGATTAGATATATTTGTCTTCAAACATAAGAAGTAATCAGGATGCTACCTAGAATGTTACATTTTAGAGATCCCATTTCCGAATACGGGCTAATCAATGACAATCCAACAATGCTTGAAATTAGTACATTTGGATGATGCTCACCGTTTCCTATTTCATTCCAGGAGGAGTCCGTGAAATAGTTTTTTCAATTATCATTCTGGCTTAAGTAAAATATGGCCAATTTTTCTCATTTCATGTTCAAAGCTATAATTTCTCACAAATAAAACTGATGAGTATCAAGAATCTTTAGTGCTTTCAAAGTGTCACACATTTACCTATTGCTTCTAAGGCAAAGCATGCAAAGATAAGAATTTATTTACTGACTGATTCTATTATCTTTTTGTAACTTCAGTAAAAGATCATTTCAGAAATACAGTTTTAGCTAAAGACAGAAATTCTGTACTACTGCTAGATAAATGTAGAGGTCATCTTGAAAAAAAAATTGATTTTAGAGCATTTTTAAGCTATGTCCCTAAATGTTATGTCATGAAATCATCTTGTGGGCAGAAGGTATTAAGAGTATATGAAAAGCTTTTGTGAGCAATTTAAAAATGAACACTCACTGCTGAAGAATTTTAATCTTATTTCTTAAATGTGGCTGGTATCTAGACTTCTGTTAAAATGCAAACATTATAAATTTGCTAAATTGTTCTCTTTCTTCTAAAGAATAAATATGTAAGCTTTACAGCAAGCCATAGCTAAAGTTTTCCAGTGCATTTCTTCAAATGGCAAATGCCTTATTCAAAAGACATTCAAGTGAACCAAAAAAAGAGGGCTGAGTTTGGCTAGGAGGTGTCTTTGCTCCACAGGCTGGGGTTGCAGGATTTACCCACAGGCATTTACCCAATGCTGTTGACCAGTCAAAATACACTGATCAGTGTAGATTTTTCAGTGAAGATTTTTTCTAGGGTACAAAATCACTTGGAAGAGGCTATTTGGACCCTTATCTTTGAGTTGATAATTTTGAGAAAGGCAAGTGTGTAACACCCATGCAGAAGGCCACACAACTCAATACACATTAGCCTACCTTTATGAAATGGAAACAAGATGATAGCAGAAATATTTTCAGTGGGACAAGTGCAAGGGCCACTGCATGATCCGTCTTTATTCAGTTCGAGAACTATCATAACCTCATTCGGGTATTCATTCATTGAAACTTAATGCTATCGTAAACAGATACATTTGGAAGGAAGAAAGGAAAAAAAAAAAAGATATAGTAGCGACTTGTGAAAGCAGTAAAGTTTTGGCAACATAAGCCTTTGGAACAAGGCAAGCCCAAGCAGCCAGTTCATGGATATGCATTTGGTCAGATCCTGAAGAGCTAAGAGACAGGTAGAGTGACAGATGAGGGAGGAGCTGTAATGGAAAAGATCAGAGATGAGTTCTTTTGTCCAACATCATTCAGCTCTGGGGAAGGAGGAAAAACATGTACCCTGAGGGCAGGATGCCAACAGCCACTCCTGGAAAGAACTCAGATTGCTTCATTCAGAGGAATCCTAGGAAGTGGGGAAAGTAGGACCAGGAAGCAGCACCCACCCCAAAGTTTGTATGAGGGCCTAAAAAAGAAACACTATGTCAATTGTTGTAGAAGAAGTAAGTGGGCATTTGAAGGCCAGAGTGGACCACAAATGCTCTATCCACAGGCAGTACCCAAAATTGTTGTGGTTCCCTTCTAATGACTTTGACTACCCATTGTCAATTTCATCTTTTAGTTAATTTTATATGTAGTTCTCCAGAATGTCTCAATTTTCTGGAATGCCCATACAGCATACTCTTATTCTTTAAACTCTCTTTAGTGATTTCAAATAATAAATTCTGATGATTCCCAAATCACTGTATAGAGCCCAATTTAATTTCCATATCCAATTGCTGACTACCCTGATGTATTCCTCTATCCCGATGTTACACAGATGCCTCAGACCAACATGTATAGCAGATCTCACCATTTCCCTCACCACATAATTCTCACTTCCCAAATTATGGATCTTGGTGATCAGGACCTAACACATCACCTGGCACAAGGAGGCATTCAATACAAATTAATAAATGAATAAATCTACCATAGCCATAAATCAACAAGGATAGGGAATAACTATAACAGCACAACAAAGTAAAGAATGGAAACTAAATGATACTTAGTAATCACAATAGCTGTATCATGTAACAAGCGCTTCCTATGTGCCAGGCATTCTTCTAAGTGCTCTGCCTGCATTTTAACTCATTTAATCTATATGCTTATTGAATGTTAACTACTAAGCATTGTGTAGGACATGTCATGCATACATACACATTTAGAATGTCAGCTTACACAACTCTATTGATTTAAGTCACAAAGCCCCTATAAAGTAGACATTATCCCATTATCCTCACTTTCTTTTTAAGGAAATGGGAGCCATAAAAATAATAATGATAGCTAGCATTTATGATAGCCTACCATGATCCATGTTTCATGCTAAGTAATTTACAAGAATGTAGGTATGAATTCACTTACTAATACAGAAACTAAGGTTCAGGTCATATAATTCTTAAGTAACGGGATTGAGATTTGAACCCAGCTCTAGGCAAATTCGGTATCATTTTCACAGTAATTTTCACAATAAGTAAAAGGTTAACTTACTTTTTTTGTTTAATAAGATAGGGACACATGCAACAAACTTCAGAAACGTTTTTATCAAAACACAGTTATAGTCACAAACTTCCAGGGATAAAGGTGCATTTATATTAAATATTAAGTAGGGAAAATCTATTTTTGGTGTCACATAAATGAAGTGTTACCCAATATCCATAAAAATCCCATTACCCAAGGCTCATGAAAACTCTTGGTTACAATCACTTAATACCTAGGTAACCCTGTGCACACAATGCCCCTGTTTCTTCAACTGTAAAATGGAATAATAATAAATACATCTAACAGCACTGGGTCTAAATAAATGTATAGCTTTAAAACATTTAGAAGAGAGGTTCTGGCACAGGAGGTCAATAAATTTTATATGTTATTATTGTTAATATGTCAGCCACAATAATTTCTTTAAATTACCAATATTACTCAATTTTTACATTATTCAATAGTTGTTTTCCTGTAAAGTTCTGTACAATTCAAATTTTTAATAAAATAAATAGCATTCTTTTTAAAATAAGCTTAATAGATGGATTATTTTGCACTGTAACCAATCGTTTCCTTTTATCATTTGTTTTTTAAAACAAAATTTTTGAGGGGCGCCTGGGTGGCTAAGTCAATTAAGCATCTGCCTTCAGCTCAGGTCATGATCCCAGGGGCCTGGGATGGAGTCCCCCCCCATCCTCGGACTCCCTGCTCAGTGGAGAGTCTGCTTCTCCCTCTGTCCCTCCCCCCAGCTCATGCGCTCTCTCTCTCTAAGAAATAAATAAAGTCTTTAAAAATAAAATTTTGGGGGGCACCTGGGTGGCTCAGTCGTTAAGCATCTGCCTTCAGCTCGGGCCGTGGTCCCAGGGCCCTGGGATCGAGCCCCACATCAGGCTCCCTGCTCAGCTGGAAGCCTGCTTCTCCCTCTCCCACTCCCCCTGCTTGTGTTCCCTCTCTCGCTGTGTCTCTCTCTGTCAAATAAATAAATAAATAAAATCTTTAAAAAAATAAAATAAAATTTTTGAAAGGAGAGGGAAAAGTGGAAAAACCTGGATTTTTATATATACTCTTCTATATATGAATTTTATAAATATGTATAAATTTATGTGCATATATATTTATAAATAAACACATATATAATTTACTTAATACACAAGCAAAGTAATTTAGATGCTCAGTAAAGTGACACTTCATTGATTTGGTGATTCAAAAGAGTTAATGCTGCTTACAAATGCATGAGCCTTACTCCAGGGAGTGGCTTGGACATCAACACATTCTCAGTACTTATTTTTATCCTTGGAACACCTTCAGGAAATGCCATGTTGTTTCCAGGTTAGTGGCAGGGTCCTGCTAATTTACAATCTGCCACTTTTCTCTGTCTTCCTTTGGCCAGGGCTTTGGTGCTTTCATCTGCTCTCTGATCTGCAACTAGGAACCTGGGTGGAGATGAGCATTATCCTAAATTGCCTCCATTTGTTTCTGTGCCGGCTCTGTCATTTCCACATCAGCACTTTGTTTCTCACCAGGCATCTGATAACTTCAATTCCTTTTTCAAGTTACTTTTAGTACCTCAAGAACCAGCCCAATTAAGTTCATTATGTTGATGATTCCAATGACGCTACAAACCAATTAATAACAATTTTGTCAGCATTTTTACTTTGACCACTATGTTCAGGGAGAACAGGAAATATATTTTAGGGTATCGAGTGCTAATTCATAGGCATGCAGAAATTATATGCCTCACAGTTTGACACCAAATCTTGTTATTATCTGGCTGCACATTATACTCATGAATTTCAAGCATGAATGGGCAAAGCCTTCATTAAAAATTATGGACCCACTCTTTAGGAAAAAAAAATGCTCACATCAAAAGTAAGGCTGGCATTTGGTAAGCTTTCAAAAGCACAGCTCTGTGATTGTTTCAGCCTGATTAACCATTCACACCTTTGCATTTGTTTTAGAGAACTAAACCATCTGCAGTTGTTTTTGGTTTTTTTTTTAAAAAAAGGTTTAAAGAGTAAATAATATGATTGGACACTGCAGTCTGTTGTTCCTGCAAGTAAACAGAGCAAGAGCTAGAGTCCAACAAGCTAGCAAATGACGTTTCTCAAAGGGAAGGAAAAGTGAAGGCAGGGATGTTAAGGCAGTAACAGACATTGCATCTCAAGAGAAGCACTTAACATTCTGGAGCTCTACAGGTACCAGCCTTCCATTACTTGAGCTACAGTATTTGGTGATTAACAATGATTGCCAACACTCGCCGCCCTCATGCTCAAGTGTCATCCCAGGACCTACACAATTCCATCCAATCCTTTCTCCATTTAGTGTTTTCCATTTGCTCCCCACCCCCGATCCCAATCATCCCAGTGACCACAGGATTTCTCTGCAGATCCCTTCCTCTGACCAGCGCCCTCTGTCCCATGTGCAACACTCCAGTCTCGCAGACTGCTGGCATCTTGTATTATGCGACCCTTGGTCCTCTTCACCACCTTTCTTCTCCACTTGCACGTTAGCTACAATCTGTCAGTCAGCTGCACCACAGCAAGGATGCCAAAGAGCAAGGCAGACACTGACAGCTATTGACAGCATGGTCAATAATCACTTTTCCTATTGTGTAGAATCTCTGTAATTGGCTCTTTGTGGGCCTTGTTACTTTTTTAAGTTCCCAAATGCAACTTAATTTTTATAAACATTTCTGAAGTTTATTGTTTTCCATCTGTACTAAAATACCCTATACCCAACATTTAAAACTCAACAATATATGATTAATTTTTTTAGGATGCCATGGCAACCAAGGATTAAATTTGAATTTGAATAAAAGAACTCAGCCTCCCTTAAAAATCTTCTCTTAGCTGGAAAGAATACTAATGTAATTTTATGTAGAGTCTTGTCAAGTGCATTCAAGAAATGTCAAACTATATTTTTTAGCCACGGAGTTTGCTTAATCCCATAAGACTCTATCTTGCCTTTATGTTGACAAATGAACAGGACTGAAATATCAGGGATCTGAGCTTCTGTCAATATCCACTTCGCATCAAAAGTTGTTCTTGTACAGCTGCTTTCTCCAACTTTGGAATTAAAATCTACATTTACCTTATCTTATGATTACCCTGGGTTTGCTATTGAATTCCTTTGTTGTCATACCTTAATTGACCCTAAGCTTTACTTTTATAGACAAATCAATGAACTGTTGTGAAAACACAGCAGATGAGAGACTCCTGATAATTGTCATTGACTAGGAAAATGTCATCTTCACTCATCTGCTCCCAAGTTGGCATCTTGAATGCTATATTTGGCCCAAACTCTACCCCCTTCATGTTTTCCTGCATATAATCTATTTTAGAGAATAAAAAATTAGTCTTTTAACCACATCTGCCACTTGGACTTTACTAAAATAAACAGGACTAAAAGCATCTGGTCAGGAAACTATTGAAATTCGTGTCTTATTTTTGCCTCAAATAGTGGTAGAGAAACTTTTTTTTTTTAAAGATTTTATTTATTTATTTGACAGAGAGAGAGAGAGCAGGAACACAAGCAGGGGGAGTGGGAGAGGGAGAAGCAGGCTTCCCGCTGAGCAGGGAGCCTGATGCGGGGCTCGATCCCAGGACTCTGGGATCATGACCTGAGCCAAAGGCAGACACCTAACGACTGAGCCACCCAGGCACCCAGTGGTAGAGAAACTTTAATAATATTTGGAACTCAGGGCCCATCAGAAGGGAAAAATTATGAGACAAAGTTGAACGGCATTTAAAAATTCAAATTTACCTACTTTGTGTCAAGATTATATTTTAAGAGTCAGCATTTTTCAACACTACTTTTTAGACTTATTTTAATAAATAGGGACTATTTTTTATACACTCAAGATGGGCTAGTCATCTTTTGGAAAGCATAGTTGATGTGTAAGTTTTCCTTAAATAGTATAACTTTTCATTGTGAATTTTCCTCACTTAATATAATTTTCCTCACTTAGCATATAAGCAGTGAAAATTCTGGCAAACGACATAACATTAACATCAGGTATATTTATAATTTAGAGTGACCTACTTAAAACTGACCTCATTAAAAAAGAAAAACAAAAGCCCTCACCTAAATTGTTTGCTATGAAAAATAGTGAATATACAATCTTGGTGTTAGTTCATATTCATGTGGGAATGACAGCACAGTGAAAATAAAAAG
This sequence comes from Neomonachus schauinslandi, assembly GCF_002201575.2. Lineage (NCBI taxonomy): Eukaryota > Metazoa > Chordata > Mammalia > Carnivora > Phocidae > Neomonachus > Neomonachus schauinslandi. The sequence continues at coordinate 68,276,811 of NC_058407.1, forward strand.
ATGTTAAAATTAGTGAAAATTCTTCATTCAGAAAATGCAAATTGCAAACTGTATTTTAAGGTGTTCTCATTTATGCAACACTGTAATTTTTTTTTTTTTTATGAGAGAGAGAGAGAGAGAGAGCATGAGAGGGGGAGGGTGAGAGGGAGAAACAGACTCCCTGCCAAGCAGGGAGCCCGATGCGGGACTCGATCCCGGGACTCCAGGATCATGACCTGAGCCGAAGGCAGTCGCTTAACCAACTGAGCCACCCAGGTGCCCCACAACACTGTAATTTTTTAAATTAAGTAACACTAACAATATTAATTGTCCTAATTCCACGCACTCTTTTATCTCACAGCAGTTCATAGCTGTACTAAGTAATAATTATGAAAAGTAAGCCACCTCCTGGGTGAATGGCAATACTTACTAACATGCAATAAGAGGTGAAGAATCAAATTAAAGCACATGGAGAATTGGGGGAGAGGGTCGTTTGCTGGTGGGAGGGGTGGTCGGTTGGAAGGAAGTTTATGGAAATGACACTATATTCAAATAGGCAAAATTATAAGCTGTTCTTGGTATTATGAGCTGGAAAGAGGTGAGGGCATAGCTGTCCTGATAACTGGAGAGGCAAATAATTGAATAATTAGAGCCCAAGCCCAGGCATAGGGATACTGGTCAACTTTACAGCAAGGCTGGCATTCTTCCAGGGGACTCTATTGTAAGTATTAGAAGAAACCCACAGTCAGGGGTGCCTGGGTGGCTCAGTCAGTTACGCGTCTGCCTTTGGCTCAGGTCATGATCTCAGGGTCCTGGGATTGAGTCCCACATCAGGCTCCCTGCTCAGCGGGGAGTCTGCTTCTCCCTCTCCCTCTGCTGCTCCCCCCTGCTTGTGCCCTCTCTCTCTGTCAAATAAATAAAATCTTTAAAAAAAAAAGAAGAAACCCACAGTCAAAGCTCTGTAAGGAACTCGTTAAGTTCTGGAGTCAGCACTGGGGGCAAGGTAAACTTTACTGAACACTTGCATGGCCTCGTGGCAATGTGCGGGTCCTGCAGAAGCCAGCCCCCCTTCTCATCCTTCATTGCCTTCATTCCTGCTTCTTTTTTGTGTAGTCTCCTGACACCAAAAGATTCCTCCCCCGGATTTCCCTTCAGCTTTGAGACTGGATGGTTATGACCCCATAACATAAGTCAAAATATTCCCATGCTAAACTTCCTAAAACCATCTGAGAGAAATGGTCCCAAACTTGCCCATGTATTAGAAGCTCTGTGAACCTTTCAAAAATTCCAACACCCAGGCTCCAAATCAGACAAACAAAACAGCCACCTCGGGGAGTAGGACTCGGGCATATTGCTTTTGAACCTCCCTGGGTAATTCCAATGTAAAGACAAATTTGGGGGAAAAAATGCCTTATGAAATTCAGGTAAAAAAGCAAGTGGGACAATCCACTAAATAATAAGCTTGGTTCATTGTGCCTATAAAGAAACGGCCTAAGAGCTTGATACATACTGACACCTTAATGATATTTATATTTGTTTAAGATTTCCACAGTGCATATTCATTAAGTATTCATCTGCACATCATTTCCCTCAGAAAGGCACAGCTAGTCAGTCAGTCAACAAACACGCATGAGTTTTCGGGCTCTTGGCGCCCCTGCTGGTAGTGGCTAATCTGACCGCAGTAACAAGCATTTCGTTAACACTTCAGAAAGTGTTAGGAAAACAGGGTGGGGTTTTTTTTGTTTGTTTGGTTTTGGTTTTTTGGGGTTCTTTGCCCACTTGTGCCTTAACTGTTTGGGTGGAATGAGTGCTAAGTGGAACAAGGGCTCTGGTTGTTCTTAACAGCTGTGATTAGAACGCAGGGAGTTCTTGTCTCCTCTGTGTGACAGAGGTTATAACAAAGAGGGAGGGCCAACCCTGCAGAGGACACACAGGTTTATGAGATGTGATGGAGATGTTCCAGAATGGCACTTGCCCCAGATTCACTCCTCACGCTGACCTTTCAACGTTCCTGGCATGTGTCAGTTTCCAGCTCAATGCTCCCTGTTTATAAAGCATAAAACAGAGGAACAGTGGGCAGAGTTAGCGCTGAAGGGACATCCTACTTCATGTTCCTGGTCTTGTTTTTTTTTTAACCAAATGACTCTGGATACCTCTTCATAGGGAATATGCTCTCTGATTCAACATAGCTCCCCCTTCCACCCCATACACACCTTTTATCTCAGGCCAGATGTTTCACACTTTTACTAGATGGGTCTGGCCCTCAGGGCATTTGAATTTACAACTCCAGTATTTATTATTTATGCAAGCTGAACACAGAAAGCTACTGTCACTCATTAAAACCTCACCACAGACTGATGACTTAAGATGCTGAAAGAAGTTTGGGAAGATGTTAGTAGACCAAAGGATATAGGACAACAACTCCACAGGGCACAAGCCCCTGCCAGCCCAGTGACTCTTGTGAGGGGCTGGTTGAGGCAAGGCCTGAAGGAGGGTCCCTCAGGAAGAGGAAGGTCACTTTAAATGCAATGATATTATAACCATCTTTACCATATTTAATGTGTCATAATGTTTACCTGTTCTTATTCTGTAGGAGCTTGCTGTATATTTATTAAGTGAATAGATTTCATGGGTATGTGAGTGAGACCCTCAGAAGGACCTTAGACCACTGAAGGTCCATAGCTTTGTAGCATCAAAATTGGTTAAAATATTCAAAATGAATTTGTACAATCTTCCATTTTAATAGAATATGCTATGAGCTTCACAGGTCCTTTGACACTAAAGAAAGTATTTTCTCAAAAATATTATGATCTACAGAGATAGTCAATTAGAAGTGTCAACAATTTCAGACAGATACCAATGACACTACCTTATAGGGCTAAAAAAATATATTAATAGGTATCAAGAATAATTAGTATGCTTGTTTTTTAAGTGTTCATAAAATCAAAATAATTTGTAAAAGAAATTTGTTTTAATATACATGGATATGTTATTTTTATATTTTAGAAAAAAATGAATTTTAAATGGTCTTGAAAAAGACATTTTATATCCATATCAATATAGTAAAATCAATCTGTTCATTAGTAAATATTTCAACAATTATATAATTTTAATTATATTTCATCCCTTTTTAATACTCAGTAGAATAATAAGCTTTTATAATAAACTATAAGGTCACTATGTAAACAAATATTCATTCAATGAATGAATGAATGAGTTTAGATATCTAGCACCTAGTTAGGCAGAAAATTGGTTCATTTTGCTAATTTTTTGCTGAAGCAAAATAAAATGCATTTTTTTAAATCGACACTTAGATTTGCCAAAAATCCTCTATTGATTCTATCACCTCTAGTTGAAACTGAAAATGCCAAATAGAAATTAGGATAATTATAACACAAGTCAAAGAAAAAAGTAGTCAGAACTTGAAAATTATTAGGTTTCATTTTTCTTCAATAGCTACAGTTTCACAGTATCTTTTATGATGTATTTCAAAACCTTTATGAGAGGTGCTATTCTTTTCAGTGAAAACAGATGGCTTCTCTCCAGGTTTCATGTTTCATCTCAAGCGCCTGACTCATTTAAGCATTATTTCTCATATATTCTCTGCTTAGAAGTCAAGAATAATTTGGAATTTTTAAGTTGGCACATGCGGTGTCCTAACTTTCTTTCAATGAGCCCTGGTCTAGAGTATTAAAGAAACTACCGATGTGGACCTATTTATGTTTTATTTGATATCTGGAAATGTCAAAGGCATTTATTTGATATTATACTTAGCTTGTCAGTACCATTACTATCGTATGCTTGATTGACTCCTTACCTTGTGCAATATCATGTTCACAAAGCTACTTAAGATGTTCAGTGAGCAACTAGATAGACTAGTGAAGGATACTGGAGGGAGTCAGGCCCAGGTCTGGGATAAACCTTAACATATTTTGCCAGCCAGGGCAAAAGGAAGTTTTTTATTTCCCAATCAGCCTTCAGGTATGTAAGAACAGAGAAGAATATATGCCAAACATGATTTTACTTAACCATTCATTATCAAAATATTCCCCCGCTCACTTAAATACTTCAATTTCTTGAAACAGGATATAATAGCTTTCTTAAAGCAATGAAACGTAAGTACTAGGCACTTCATTGCTATAAATTTCTTTTTGATGTTTATAGAACATTTAACTACAAATGCAACATACACTGTGAATATAAAAATCTTTAGTGCTCTAAAAATCCTTGGGGCAAACAACTGCTAAAGGATAGCAATTTCATATAAACAAAACTTTGCACTTAAATAACCAAGACTTGCAGTATCTCTTTGTTTGTTTGTTTGTTTGTTTATTTAAGAGAGAGCAGAGGGAGAGTAAAAGGGAGAAGCAGACTCCCCACTGAGCAGGGAGCCTGATGCAGGGCTTGATCCCAGGACCTTGAGATCATGACCTGAGCTAAATGCAGACACTTAACCGACTGAGCCACCCAGGCACCCCTGCAGTATTTCTCTTAATGATAGCATAATATAAAATTATTCTTTTGCTTTCTTCCAGTCCCAGAAATATTTATCAAAAGGGAATAGGAATAAATGGCTGAGTTTTCTAAAATTTAAAAGTAACAGTTTGGCTGGGATGTGATGTACTATCACTTAGCACCTAAAAAGATATGCACTCCCCTCGCCCCAACTAATGACAAAATTCAACAAATTTTATTGACACACTGGGAAAAAAAGTATCAAACCAACTTCTATGTCTATGTTCCACATCTTATTAAGATCTGTGATTAAATATTCCTAAGAAAATTATTCAGCTTGGCAGGATAGTACAGTAGTAGGAAGCATTGAAGATTTTGGAAACTAATTGAAAACTTACACACACACGAACACACACAAATAGCAGTAGGCCCACAAGAAAAGGCACTACACAAAAGTTTAAAAAAAAAATTATAAGGGGAATAATCCAACTACTTATAAAATTACTTTCATCAAAAGAAAAGCACCTGGCTTCTTTTCTGAGGTTCTCATCTATGCTGATATTAGCAAACAGTATTCACTTCATTGTATTATGAGTTTCAAGGGAAAAATAAATATCAGTGTTTCCTGGCTTTTATTTAAACTTCAGGAAAATGACTGATCAATGGTGCTTTAAGGTGTGGAGCATTATGTTAGGAAAATCATAAAGAATGTGTGGACAACCCTTTTTTCCTCACCTGCCTTGAGGAAGTATAAACCAAGTAATAGAAATAAAGCATAATGGAACAGAAAGATGCTGAAATTGAATTGGGAATGGGAAAGATGAACAGGAAACATCTCCTGCCCCTAGTGGGATTGTCTCTCTGTGAGCGATGGCCGTCGTGTCTTCATATCTCACTACGGTTCAATTCAGTACACTTCCACAGATGCCTTTCATACTTAGAATAATATAGTCCATAAATTTTTAATAAATGAATATAAATTACATATAATATACCTATAACATATTATAGGATTTCCTACAGACACTGAATTTAGAAGAGTTGGAGCAGAGCCAGAATTTGTGCTTCTATTCTTAAACGTCTCTGTGCTACAACCTATTTCACTCAGAAATCCTTTATTTCTTGCCAGATTGTTAATACTTTAAAAATCCAAGAGTCCTGAAAATTAAGACTCTTGATCACCATTTGTGATGCTCTCTGAAAATAGGTTAGACTCTCCTGTCTTATTAATTTTTTAGTGAGAACTTATTATTTTGAAGGAACATGAAACACAATGCTAAAATATTTATAGAGACATTAAAATGTTTATATGTGCAAAGGTAAAATGACCATATTTGGCTCTAAATTTTCTAATGAATAAAAAGGAAATGTAAAAAATAATTCTTCTCTTATGCTCTTTGTTTCGATCAAATGGCCAAATGAATTGGCAATAATTTTTGACAATTACAGGTACTATTAAATCTAGTGTCCTTGGGTTTTGTCTGTGTGGCAGTCAGTGTTGGTGCCTGCCCAGATTCTCTGCACCTTCTGGTACACTCTATTCCCCAAGAATAACACCCACCCAGTGGATCAGGCCAAGGGCAGATTTTCCCTGCAACCATAGTGACCACATCTTCCCTTGCCTCCTTCCCCACTTCTCACCTGCTTCTCTCATCTCCCTACCGGTTTCTCTCAAGAGCACTTCCTCAACAAATCATGTGCCCCCAAATCTGTGATGCATGCTCTTTTATTGGGAATCTCACTTAACACAGAATCTTTATAGCTAGAATATATTATTACCTCATTAAATTCTTGATCCAGTTTCTACTTGCACTGTATAAAATAATGAAATGAAACCTACAGATTTATCAAATATGGGGTTGACCAATCATAGAGATAACTGAAGTCATGAACTAGCTCCAATGAACAGGCAGAGAAAAAGAGCAAAAGATAAAAACTCAGAGGAATGTCAGGTTCTTGAGTCCAGCTCCAGTGGTTAAATACCTCATTAGTGTCCTTCTGTTTGCCATATACACTTGCTCAATGAGTTTGCTAACTCTGATCCTTCTATGCCATCTATCACAGTGTAAATTCCTTTTCATTATTTAAATTCAGCAAAGCTCTTACTGATACCTTATTTCAGATACCAAATCAATTCAATTATGCTTTTTATTCTGCCTGGAATTGAGCTTGACAATTCATATTATAATCAATGCCAGTTTTCTAATTATTTCTCTTCCACTTAATATCAAAATGGCAGAATAAAAAGCTAGATATGATGTCGGTTATATTATAAGCTATTGTTCACTGACAAACTTAGCATTTGCAAAACAGTCCACAAAATAAGGGCAGGTGTATAATAAAAAATGTTGAACTAAATAAACTATTATTAATTTGGTGATATGAAAATAACAGAGATAATCACAGCCCTCCCTTAGGAACATGAGACAACAATAGAAAATAAGCAATAAGCATAGAACAACAGTAAAAACTCTTGCCAAATTTTAAGTTAGTATGTATATATAATTATAAATTTTATTTCACATTTTCTACCTTTAGGTCAGAAGGAATAGTTTACTCTCAAAGCTGCAGAAATATTCCCTCCCTTTATTCTGTTCCAGATTTATAAATAAATAAATACTAATTCAGGAATAGAAATTATTCTCAAGCATACACCATTCTTTAATTCTCTCTGCCTCTGTCCACTGAAGTGTAACCAATTTCTGTCTTATGTGGTAATAGCTCTCTGCTTAAGTGGCTGAAGGGATATATCTCAACCTAGTTCCTTCCTTCCATCCCCAGAGCCAGGAGCAAAACTATGCCACTGATAGCAGTTATGACCACTCAAGGAACCCTCTGGCAGGATCTGTGGAGCTCCATCTTTGTTTTATCTAAGAACGCCTTTTAGACCCAAAGAATACATCACAATTCTGGGAGAATTACATCAACAATCTATTACTTCCATCCAAGGGTGTTTACAAGCACGTGTCCTCCTGGCTATGGAAACAGGCTTATCAGGCTTAGGGAGGCAGGGGGATGGGAAGACTCTGAACAATCTAGTTCTCCCCACACCTTTTCAGCATTCTAGAATGTCCGTTTTACGACACTGGGTCACAAAAGGGAACAATGGAAAAAGAAATGGAACTTAATGCATATGTACTCTTAGGATCTCTTTATTCTTCAATAAAGATTTCTGAAGCATCTATTTCATGCTTGGTACTGTGTTGAGTACCACAAGTGATGCTGGAACTCCCCTCAAGAAGTTTCTAATGAGGTAAAGAAGAGTTTTCAGCTTTCCCTCTTAAACAGTCTTTTGGAACAAAGATAATAGCAATATAAATATGAATTACACAATCTGAAGACAAAGAAAATATGTGAAAAATTAGAAGGCAAAATCTGTCACTCAAATATTTAGAGGGATAATGCAGTATTTACATATGAAACAGGCACAATTAAAATAGAAGGGTGAAATATATAAAAACTCTTTTTCTAAAAAATCATATTCTTGCTAGATTCAATAGAGATAATGAAGCAAATTTTAAATTTAAAACTACTGAGGCTATATTTTATCAATCTAAAGGCATTTCCACGTGAACATACTATGTTTGTCTAGCTCTAACGGAACTCTGAATTTCAAGAAGAAAAAATAAAGTCTTAAAATCACACACAGTTAAAAAAAAACAAAAACAAATGGTCACTATAAAAACATGAAATAAAGGTAAAGCCAAATGGCAAACAACGGAATTGTTTTTTTGTATGTATGACATCTCTTTATGGTGGAAGCTTTGCTAGTAGCAGCACATATATACACAAAAGTCCACAGACAATCCTGGGAAAAATATATCAAGGCCAACCAAGGTCCTATGAGTATTAGGATTTGATACACACCATATATGGTGTTACGATGAAAAATGCTTTATGCCTTCAGTCTTTACCATGTCATGATATCTTCTTTAGGTCAGGCCTTGACTTCACTTCATGTGCACCCTTCTCTCCCCTTCCCGCAACCATGAACTTCAAACCTGGACTCTGATGTCCCTATCACTATCATAAGCCAGATTACCATTTACTGCTAGAAAAGCCACTAGAGCAGGACCAAGTAGGGGCTGGGGAAAACAGATGGTTAGGTATAGAGAGACAGGAAGTGATTTTTCCTTCTGGTATTAAATGCGGGGCAGAAGCAAATGCCATCTTTGTCCTCAGCATCCCCTGCCACCTTAGACCCGAGGAGAGCCTGTGATCTTTGTCTTCTGAAGGAAGGTCAGTGAAACTAGAGACATGTGCTATAGGATGGGCCAACACCCCTCTGCTCCTTGCTCAATGGCAGAGTGTGGGCAAATTTCATGACAGAGCTCTTCTCTGCTCCTATCAACATGAACAGCCAGCTCAGTGCTGAATGACAACACCCATCACTTTAGGTATTTCTTTTATATTAAATTTTTTAAAAATCTATTTGACAAAAAAATAGTAACTTTAACCCTGACTTAATATATTTTTTTGTCCTCTGCATGAAGCATCCCACAGAGCTAAGAATAGTCAGGATTGCCTCGGAAATTGAACCTAGTAGAGCTTGATGCTCTGTAGTGTGAGGAGCAAAGACAGTTGTCCAATCGGTTGAAATCAGCCATGCCTGGGGATTGCATCAGTCCCGGTGTGCCTTTTAAAACCATGGGGAAGTTCTGAATTATTTCCATAAAAGAAAAATTCTCCATTTCAGAAATACATTAAAAGGCACACTTTTATTGGAAATGTAAATAGTCACTTACTTTTCCATGACAGTCACCTTCATCATTGATATTCACTTCATGATGAGAATTCTATAGACAAATGAAGGTCAAAGCTCCTTAGACTCCTCTCATGAGGAAAACTATTATTTTTTAAAATGTTATCATTGCACACATATGTAGACATATAAATATTTATATGGAAACTTACCACCTAGTCAGTGAATAAAAATGGGAATAGAAATGATGTGCTCTGGGAAGCCTCCCTGTGTGACTGTACTTTTAAATCAGGAGGGCACTCTGTTTCTTTTGCCATTTCTGTCTCTGTGTCTAACAGGGAAAGGTCAACATTTCATGTAACATAAGCAAAAAAGGACTTTGGATTCTCTCTCCGTTTACAGAAAGGAAAACATGTGAGGCCCCAGAAGCCGAAGTGAGTTAAGATCACACTGCTGGGTTAAACCTAAAACACAGTTTTCTTGATTCTCAATCCAGTCCTACCTCGGTGGTATTGGAAGTATTGATCAGAGTAGTAATCAGCAGCATTGACAAAGGTAAAAAGTTATCAGGTTAGCTAGTAAAAAGAAAGCATTACAGTAGCAAATTCAGGAGAAACTATGAAGGTCAGCCAGACCTCAGAGAGACAGAAAGACCACAGCTGCACTGTGGAATTATGTGTATTCTGCTAAACCACAAGAGTAGGGCAGATGAGTGCACAGTAGAAATCTAGCTAGAAAAGGTAAAGGTCTTCAGTCAAAGCTGCCCCATGCATTCGCCTCTCAGGGCTGCCCTAGAAATTGGACCCTACATTATGATTCAAAAGAAAAAAAAAATCTTAATTAAAAAATAGAACCAGTAAATAGGGGCAGAGTCACATATGGTCTCGGAAACACTGTCTTGAGGGAAACTCTGGGGAGGGCTTAGAATTGGGCCACAAAAAAGAATGATGTCATCACGGGAAAGAAAATGATTTCTGTATTAAATGGTGGACTTGAGCCTGAAAACTGCAGAGTAAGGTCCTCGGGCTTGCTGTTCTGGTGATGTGCTCTGGTGCTTCTCCCCTGACTTTGATCAGGGGCAGTGTCGCATGTGATTCAGGAAGTAATGGACCACACTGCCTTAGAGTGTGTTCTAGCACTGCCAATCAGAAGGAAACTTCAGTCACCCCAGACCACAAGCCTGGGATAAGCTGGGAAGAACATAAACAGCTGCAATAAAGCACTTATGTCTCCCTCGCACTGCAGCATTTGAAGTCCCATCACAGGACCACACACTTCATCTTCATAGAAAACCTATAACACGAATAGCAACTATTAGCCCCTTTAAAGAAATGTGCAAACCGAGGCTCAGAGGATTGCATATTATTCGTGGAAGATCATGCCAGACACAGCAAGGTCAGAGAATCCAAATTTCTGAATTCCTTTTTCCATTTTATTAAGCAGATTCACCATAAAATGGAGTAAAAAAAAAAAATCACAATCCATAGTTAATGCAGAAATTTTTCAAAAGGTATCACCTCATATTTCATGGAAATTACATGTTTAAAGTCTTCCTTCTATTTTTCCTCCTAAAAGGGAAATAGTTTTAGAAGAGAAATTATTTTGTTTGGTTCTTCTTCTAAATAGTTTTTCCCAATGGAAATAGAAATTTTTGACACGAGGCAGCCTGGTCTTAATGTCTGGCTTATTTTATTATTTTTTTAGAATTTTCTTATTTTTTAAGTAAGCTCTGTACCCAGCATGGGGCTTGAACTCACAACCCTGAGATCAAAAGTCACATGCATAACCAACTGAGTCAGCCATGCACCCTGATGTTTGGCTTATTCTAATTGTCATATCTAGTGATTACAAATAAATCACTTCTCAAATCTAGATTTTAAAGTTAATGGAATGGGATGCATTTGGTACTTTGTTCTATTAACATTCTAAAATTGAACAGGGGTGGGACGAGGCTAAAAATGGGCTACACAAACCCTTTGGTAGTTACTTAATACTCTTGCAGGATGATCACAGTAGTACCGGTTAAGATATAACTGTTTCCTGTCCCCCGAAAATACTTGTTCTAGGTAAGACACAAAGCTCTCCATAGAAAGGGCAGTAACTGTTGTGACAATCTACCTGCAGTATTTGGAACACATTTGTAGGGGCATGTCCCTGCCTAGTCTTGTTTAGGTAGGGCATCCTTTCCTTTGGTAGGTCTTCTCGTTTACAAGTGAATGGATGAATAAAGCCAATTACGATTAACTGCACTTATGAGAGGTATCAACAAAGATTAACAGGTTTCATTTTTATGAGAGTTATGCTCTTTGTACTCTGAGATTCTCTTATAAACTTATAGGACCTAGAGCTTTCCAGCTACATACTGTACTTAATTAATCCAATGGTTAAAACAGAGGTACTCATCTATCAATGGACAATTGGGTTGCTCCCATATCTTGGCTATTGTAAATAATCTTGCAATAAACAAAGAGGAGCAAAAGTCTTTTTGAATTACTGTTTTGGTTTATTGGGGGGTAAAGAAGATGTGGTATATATATATATAATGGGATATTACTCAGCCATAAAAAAGAATGAAATCTTGTCATTTGCAAAAACATGGATGGACCTAGAGGGTATGTGCTAAGCAAAATAAGTGAGACAGAGAAAGACAAATGTCATATGATTTCACTCATATGTGTAATTTAACAAACAAAACAAACAAAGAGAGACAAACAAAAACCCAGACTCTTAAATACAGAGAACAAATTGAAGGTTGATGGAGGGGACATGGGTGGGGGGATGGGCTAAATGGGTGATGGGTATTAAGGATGGCACTTGTGATGAGCACTGGGTATTATATGTAAGTGATGAACCACTAAATTCTACTCCTGAAACTAATATTACACTATATGTTAACTAACTAGAATTTAAATAAAAACTTGAAACAAAACAAACAAACAAAAGCAAACAAAAAAGACAAACAAAAAAACAGACTCTTAAATACAGAGAACAAAACGGTGGTGCCAGAGGAGAGGTGGGTGGGGGATGGGTGAAACAGACAAAAGAGATTAAGAGTACATTTATCCTGATGAGCACTGAGAAATGTATGAAATTGTGGAATCACTATATTGTATGCCTGAAACTAATATAACACTGTATGTTAACTATACCTGAATAAAAAAAAAAATTAAAGATTTTATTTATTTGACACAGAGAGAGAGAGCGCAAGCAGGGGGAGTGGGAGAGGGAGAAGCAGGCTCCCCGCTGAGCAGGGAGTCTGATGTGGGACTCAATCCCAGGACCCTGGGATCATGACCTGAGCTGAAGGCAGATGCTTAACTGACTGAGCCCACCCAGGCGCCCCCCCCAAAAAAATTTTAATGAAAACAAAAAATGAAAAAAGAAGTTACTCTCTTGACAGATGAACTCAGCATGAAATATGGTTTGTCTGTTTGTTGCAGGCTTATAATAATAATAAATACTAATAATGCAACATTAATTTTATAGGTTCAATGAGGAAAATAAATGTAGAAAACTATTTTAAGAGCCCTAACTACACTTGTGGTGAGCATAGCATAACGTACAGAGATGTTGATTCATTATGTTGTACACCTGAAACTAATGTAAATTGGGTGTCAACTATACTCAAATAAAAAATTAAATTAAATTAAATTAAAATAATATTAATAAAATATTATAAGATGTGAAAAAAAATTTTTAAATAAAAAACAGTTGTTAAAAATATTTCATATGGTCTTCTGAGACAGGCCAGACAACATTCCTTACCTGAAAACTGCACATGTCAAAAACAATAATCTTCACAAAATTATTTAGAACTTCACAAGGAAGTTTCTATTAATGTTATGAATGTATGTTTGTATACTCATACATATACAGATAGATAGGTATATATGTTATAAATAAATATTTCCTGGTGGACAGCCATCACTCATATTATAGTTGCATTAATTTTTCCCCTAAGGTAAACAGATATTGCATACAATCTCTAAATTTATCTGTATTCATGAATTTGTTCCACTCAAGAGAGAAGTAACTCTCTTGCTCTAAACCCTTCAAAAGTAGTGTCTATCCAACATTATGAAAGTTTTCCTCCATCTAATGTTTGAAATGGGTGAAGTTAAAATTTCTTACCATCCAGGCTGTGACAAAGTCCCCCATCCAGGTCCCTACCGCAGCTAATTTCATGAAACTTTCATTTCGGATGCCCATATAGTCTGTAATGATATATGCTCTGTGGAAACAAACACACAAGACATTGTCCATACTGAGAGAGCCATATCAAAGCGTTCTGGTTCAGCAACACGCAAAGGGACTTCCCTCCCTTTCAACAAGCTCTCCTGCCTTTGTCTCATCACATATGCTTACAGATCTGAAAGGCTAGGAAGACTTCTGAGGGTGTCTGGGTCAGTTCCAATTAGATTTGAAGACTGACTGTGGCTCTACCAATTACCATGTGCATTTCATTTTCAAGCTGTAAGACTGACAACAGTTTTTGAAAAATCAAACAGAAATACTCAGTAAAGGCATCATTTCATGCTCACTCAGGTATGCAGAGTGTGGAAACAACTCCTGAATTAGAGTAACTTGAAAGGGAAGAGAAAAGCTCGCTTTTCCTTCAGTTCTGTTGACTCAGAACTATTGAAGAGGTACTGGGTCTAGGCTTTGGATACAATATCATACCTGAATAATGGTCAAAAAATGTCCATTTCAGAAAATTTCCACAGAATAAAGAAACATAGAATTTGACTCAAATACATGTGGTTTAAATTATTACTTAAATAATAACCAGATTTAATTTCATCTCTTTTTGTGTCACAAATTCTTCTGCTTCCTATAACACCAATTCATGTTCTTCATGGTCTAAAGAGAGATTCAAAGGCAAAACTGATCATTAAATACAAGTAACAAGACTATGCTTATTGCATGTAATTTTTATTTCCTTTTCCTCATTTGATATTCAAGAAAATCTAAGAATTATTTTCCTATTGTACAATTTCTCCAGGAAAACTGGGACACAGGGAGATCATTTAACTTGCCCAATCAATACCACACAACTAATGAATGGTAATTAGGAATCAAATTTCTCTCTCTCTCTCTTTCTCTCTCTCCCTCTCAAGTTTTTTTTTTACTCAGATTTTTTTTTACTTTAAATTTTGTTCCTTTTCTTAAACATGATAACACCTGTACAATTTAGAATATTAGTTAACCTTGATTCTTCTTAGATTAACTTTAAAACAAAACACAGTAGAAAATGATACGTTTGTTATTTAGTGAAACTACAAAGAAATAATTTTTTTAAGTCATTGAGAGGTAAATCATCTCCAATTCAGTTGTTTTTTTTTTTCTGGAGTTCTTTCTTATAGTTTTGTTATCCATAAAATAAACAAATATTTAAATAGTTTTACTTAACAAAAATAAACATATGAATTCTTAAAAGCACTTTTTTCCCACATCCTTCATTCACCTACCTTAGAAAATCTTTATAAAAATCTTAAGATCTCACCTCAAAATTCTGAGTCTCTATTCCATAGGTTTCCATAATAACCAAAATAACTAAGCTGCTGGCTTACGATATTCCAGAGACCATTATAAGCCCTTTAAATACAGTGTCTCCAATAGCTTCCATGCCAGCACAATGAAATGTGTTATTATTCCTGTTTCCCAGATATGGAACTGAGGCTTTGGAGAGTTTTTACAACTTTCTCAAGGTCAAGCATCTAGGAAATGGACAAGGTTTGAATCTAAATTTGATTGACTCCCAAATCCAGACACTTAACCACTATGCTATATCTTCTTCCTACAAGGGTTAGTGAGATATAAAAAAAACACAAAGACTATCTACTCTATTCCCCAGTATTTTAGTAGACAATGAAGATCCAGACTTATTTCCTTTGAGGATAATTCATAACAGAAGTCAAGAGTAGTATGCAGAAGCTGCAGCTCGTCGGAGTCACCCTCAAGTCTTGGACCCCCACTGAGTTCACCAATCTAAGCAGCCTCCATGTGAAAGTCCACAAGTTAACTTGGACAGCTCGGTCTTAGTCCCTTCAGTAGCACTACTGGTGAACAGTTCTTGGGCAGTGAACTCAGCGTACTTTAGAGTATCAGCTCTCATAACTGTCCAGCTCTTTCAATAACACTTATTTTGAAGAATGTGTTCAATGACGCATCCCTACATGCCTACTTTGCCAATTAGTTCTAGAATACATTGAGCTAGGGTGGAAATTTCAGGGTACCTTCCTTGTGATAACATAGGTATGTCTAAGAGAAGACATCATTCTCTAATTTCAGTATCTAAAAATAGGGATGAGATGGATAAGCTTGCAGGAGATTAATGATCCAGCCAAGAACAACTAAAAAATATAAATAAAACATAAAATCTGCTTAAAACAACCTGAAAGCTGATTAAGCAATGAGAACTAGAAAAACCAATTTATCAGATTGGAGGGAATTGTGGAAACATTAGCTATATTTTCTCTGGGGACATTTGCTGATTCTGCATGCAAGGCAAGAGGATGAGAATCTAGGCTTTGCCTGGGCAGGGAGGAGTCTCAGTGAGCTGGAGAGACGAACATTAGGAACTTAAGGAACCAAGATCCTCATCTTGGAGGGGCCCAGAAGGAGGCATGATACACAGCTGGGTTTACTTTCAAGACATTTACCAAATTATGAATTATGTTCAGAGGGTAGGCTAAGACACTAAGCAGAAAGTCTCTGAAAAGCACAGCAGAGGTTTGGCAATTTCACCACATTGAGGAGACTATTGTATTTCAGAACCTGCCAGAAGGAATGGCCCAAGAGAATACACAGAGCAATGGGAGGCTAGAGAATACCAGAGATGGATGGGTCCTTACTGAAACTGAATCAGTCCTTACCTACTCCATTCCATGACTGGATTAAGGTGATCAGCTTCTATTCCTCCCATCTAACAGAGGAAAGAGTGAACATTTTCGGGATGAATAAAATATCATCTAGGTCCCCTACACACTTTTATACATAACAACCATCATTCATTTAAAAACTACTAGGATGTCAAGAAACAGGGTTATACCATCGAAAATCAAGAGAAAAAACAATGTCTAAAACTAGGTAATAAGCTCCAAGAGGACAGAAAGTTACTGTGGCCATTCTTTTCACTGTTGATTCCCCAGCACTTAGAGCACCGCCTGCATATAGTATGTTATCAATAAACATTTGCTTACTGTGTGAATTAAGGAAGCAAACCAAATTATTCATATTTTTTTCTATATGGTATGGGTAGATCTATGTATATTAAACCATAGAAACAGTGGTAAAGTAAGATCTGAACTGTGGGCATGTGGTGAGTACTGAATGCTATGGTAACAATGAAGATGAGATAGCACAATTTATGAAATAACTAGTATATATAAAAGTGAAGGGTGATATATAAAAGGTAGTAAGTATTCTAATTTTTGCTGCTTTAGACAAACATACAGAATTACAAATATGCAACCTGTCACAAAAATTTGGAAATACTAGTTCATTGATTTGCATACCCATTAACAGTAACAACATTTCCTGTTCTGGTTATAAAGGACAGAGTGTGCATACATTTATCAGTTTGAATATCACATTGCTCTCTACAAAAGTGAAGTTGTGAAGCTTCATACCCAATGTTTCGGGGAGTGATTGAGAATTAAGTGTTATTTGCTAGGAGGCACCATTAACGTTTTAGTTTTGTTTGGAGTTTTAGCTAATTATTTCAACTATTCATACATCTTTTGTTTGTTTTATACTTTAGCTTGTTATTCCCACTGTGCGTAGGTCTAGAAAATCTTGCAGTTCTATCAGCCTTCCAGGTAAATATCAATCACTGATATTTTCTTTAAAAATTCTAAATGAATTTCTTTACAGGCTGTAACTTCAGTTTTTATTTTTTGAGATCTCAAGTTTAACTGTCAAATCCATAACAGATGTGTGGAAACCTAATATACAGGATCGTGGAAATGTTCATAATTATCAAAGCAGCCTGAAAAGCTATCAAGACTATCGCACCTAGTGAAAACCATGTGCTAAATGGGCATACACTAATCAGATTCTAACGTGGGCTAAATAGTCAATAAAACCATAATCTAGTATATTGCCCTTACAGGTAACAGTCTTGCTCACTAGCAACAAAAGTTCCAGTTCACTTCAGTCTATTACTTATATGTACATGGATGGAGTCAGTGTCAGATGATTTAGGAGTTGAGTCTCTGAAAGTTTAACAGGAGGCAGTAAACATAGATCACCAAACCAATATGGATTCATGCTTCACTGAAGATCCATCTGTGCCCAGCTGGATTCATAATGTCACAGCTGTCTCTCCCAGCCATGTTTGGGCAACATAAACAAGACTGGGGGCTTCATACACAAGTAAATCATGGATAAGGAGTTGACGTAACATGAGTATAGTCTTGCATTAAACACAATGAAACTAAAGCAAAAATTCTAAGCATTCTTGTGACATTGAGGAAAAAAAATCTGTCACTACAAAGCACCAAGAATTAAACCTAGATTTATTATATTAACTCTCTCTCACTCTTCTTGTGTTTGTGAGGAAATGATTAACAGACTTCAATCTAGTCACTTAGTGAACTATTATCCAAATAAACATATTTTAGGGGTGCCTGGGTGGCTCAGATCATGATCCCAGGGTCCTGGGATCGAGCCCCGCATCGGGCTCCCTGCTCTGCGGGAAGCCTGCTTCTCCCTCTCCCACTCCCCCTGCTTGTGTTCCCTCTTTTCCTGTGTCTCTCTGTCAATCAATAAATAAAATCTTAAAAAAAAAAAAACACCAAATAACCACATTTTAGTATTTTTGCTCAAAATTCTTAGTTTTTGCTTATTGAAAGGCTTATTTTTTAAAAGATTTTATTTATTTATTTATTTATTTATTTGACAGAGAGAGAGAGACAGTGAGAGAGGGAACACAAGCAGGGGGAGTGGGAGAGGGAGAAGCAGGCTTCCCGCTGAGCAGGAGCCCGATGTGTGGCTCAATCCCAGGACCCTGGGATCATGACCTAAGCCAAAGGCAGATGCTTGACAACTGAGCCACCCAGGCGCCCCTATTGAAAGGCTTTGATGGAATTCAATACACGTGTATGAACCTTCCAGGCAAGAGCTACGGTATGAACCTATGAAACAAGATGCATTGGAATGTCAAAATCCTGCAGACAATTATTAGAAGTAGCCTGGAATAATTAAAATTGCATCTGGACCTAAAATGCTTACAGATAAAATGCTACCTCAAATTTCTCAACTTCAGCCATATATACCTTCTAATTTTTATAAGGGAAGACATATATAAAAAGACTGCAGATGGAGTTTTCATTGAACAAACTCACCCTGTCTGTGAATACATTCACCATACATCACCCATTCCTTTCATCCCTTGCTTTGCTTCAGCCCATTCAGTGAAACTCATCTGTACTAGATATAGACACCTTAGTATATCAGCAATTCCTCCCCCTCGTTTACTCCTAACATTTGATTAATCACTAAGATTACTTCTGAAAGGCTCTCAAATCTATGCTGTTTTTCTGTCATCACTACTACCAATGTCTTAATCCTGTTCATAAACTCCTCTAACCTAAATTAAAGCAATGGCCTCCTATTTCTCTGTGACTATCTTCCTCTTATTTCAGACTCTGCATTGCTACTGTAGTGACCCCTGGGGAAGGAATACATTATAACAAAGAGCAGGAGTCCTAGAACCAGAAAGTCATGGGTTTGCAAACTACCTTCCACTTTATGACGTGGGAAAAATGATCAACTTATTCCCTTATCTGTAGAATGGGGATAAAAATATCTATTTCTCACACAGGTTTCCTGAGGATTACCATTATTACATTTTTGAAATAAGAATGTAAAGTTTCTCACACAATTTCATAATAGGCATGTAAAACATGGCAGACCTCTAGCCTACTGACTCCCACTTTCTAAAATAATACAGTGGCTCCCACTGTCACAGAGTAGAGCATGGATAAGAAGACTGTCCACTCTCTGCCAAGCCATGCTTTCATTCAGACACCTCTCTTTTCATGTCACAACCTCCTTTTATTAGACCCTCCACCTCACCACGAAATCAATCTCACCAAACACCCAACTATTCTATAATGTGCCTTAGTATCCTTTTTTTTTTTTTTACGTTAGTATCTTTGTGTGCAATGTTCTTTGTTTGGAATGCCATCCACTTTCCTCTGGCCTGAGATCACTAACTCAACCTAGCCACTGAGAAATCTCCTGCCATTACCCCTGAAAGCCATCCCTTCCCTGGTATTACCATAACTCTTTGAATATACTTCAGTATTAAATCATCTTCCTCAAGTATTTTAATGATTTTCTCACATTGCCCCTCTCTCCCACAAGACTTAGCTGATCAAGGATAAAGAACATGTTTCATTTGGCCAAGCAGGTAAATTTTTTTCCCAGCTTATAGTATGACTTAGGGATGTAATAAATATTTAAATGAATTAAGTAGTCAATTGATTAATTTAAAATTACTTAGATTATCTGACATCAGGGCCAAACTAGGAAGAGGACAAAAGGATAAAAGATAAAAAAAGAATCTGCAATATAAGATAAACTAAAAATAAACATCAAAGACGAGTAGGCCATGTAATTATTATGTTCTAACAAAGAACAGAATATCATTGTATCATTTTTATTATCTCTTCTAGAATAAAAAGCTAGAGGCAAGGATTTAAGCAAATCAAAATGAAGAATACATCCCTGACTTTCTGCAATTACATGTTGTAAATTAATTTGAATGTAATTTAGTTGACTAATAATGAAAAAAAGTAAAATATTGTAAAATGCATGGTATCTATAGAATCTTATTATTTAAAAGAATCTTTTTAAATTAAAAATAGAACTACCATATATATGATCCAGTAATTCCACTACTGGGCATTTACCCATAGAATATGAAAACACTAGTTCAAAAAAATATATGAACTCCTATATTTAATGCAACATTATTTACAATGGCCAAATTGAGGAAGCAGCCCAAGTGTCCATCCATAGATGAATGGACAAAGAAGATGTGGAATATTACTCAGCCATGACAAAGAATGAAATCTTGCCATTTGCGACACTGATGGATCTAGAGAGTATAATAAATAGAAAATAAATAAATCAGAGAAAGACAAACATCATATAATTTCACTCATATGTGGAATTTAAAAACAAAACAAATGAGCAAAGAAAAAAGAGACAAGCCAGATAAAAGACTCTTAAATACAGAGAACAGACTGATGGTTACCAGAGGGGAGGTGGGTGGAGGAGAAGGGTGAAATAGGTGATGGGGATTAAAGAGTACACTTACCATGATGAGCACTGAGTAATGTATATAATTCCTGAGTCACTATATTGTACCCCTGAAACTAATATAACACTCTATGTTATTTATACCAGAATTAAAATTAAAAATAATAAAAAATAAGTAAGTTATGGGGTTGTGATGTACAGTATGGTAACTATACTTAATAATACTGTATTGGATATTTGAAAGTTGCTAAGAGTGTAGATCTTTTTTTAAAAAGATTGTATTTATTTATTTGAGAGGGCAAGAGAGCACAAGTGGCAGGGGGAGTGGGGATAGAGGGAGA
Organism: Neomonachus schauinslandi; assembly: GCF_002201575.2. Taxonomy (NCBI): domain Eukaryota; kingdom Metazoa; phylum Chordata; class Mammalia; order Carnivora; family Phocidae; genus Neomonachus; species Neomonachus schauinslandi. Next base: position 68,297,559 of record NC_058407.1, read on the forward strand.
GTTAGTAGAGGGAGAGGGAGAAGCAGACTCTCCGCTGAGCAGGGACCCCAACCCCAACACAGGAGCCAGGGATCGTGACCTGACCCAAAGGCAGATGCTTAACCAACTGAGCCACCCAGACACCCCAAGAGTGTAGTTCTTAAAAATTCTCAACACAAGAAAAAAAAATTATAACTATGTATGGCGATAGATGTTAACTAAGGTTATTGTGGTCATCATTTTGCAGTATATACAAATATCAAATCATTATGTTGTACACCTGAAACTAATATAATGTTATATATCACTTATACCTCAATAAAAAATTAACAGAAAGATGGCAAAAAAATAGTAAGTAAAAAAATAAAAGAATCCTTTTAAATGAGACTAGATATCAATATGTAGCTTTGTGCACCAATTTGCTGGCACCAACAATACAAGAGCTATACAGTAAAATCCATTTCTTTTATTCATGTGAAAAAAGAAAGCAAATTTATTTCACTGCCTTTCAAATGGATACTGCCAGCCTACATTTGTTGTTTGTTCTGTGAAGGCAAAATTTAGAAGTTTACCAGGCTATAAAATAATACAGCCTTAAAACTAATTTTAAAGTTACAGAATTTTTGTGTTATACCCCAAGTTTCTATCTTACTTCACTTTTTTTTCCTCACCTTCACAAATACTCCAGGAATATACAATCGAATTGGATGCCCAAAATGGGCCTATCTTCTACTTCTAGTGAATTAAACACAGCCAAGACAACGTATCTTTTCCAAAGTCACTGGAAAAACAATAGAAACAATAAAAATGTAAAATCCTGAACTTTTTGCTAAGAGAGCTCCAATAAATCCCCACAGGAATCCAGAGAGCCACATATTACTTAAAATTAATTTCATATCTAACTTGATCACATTTTAATGTTAAATAACATTCAATGTGTTTATAACTATTCAGCTAAAATATATCTGAATTGTAAAGTGAATTGCGAGCTGAGCCAGAATGGCATTAATTAATTTATCTTACATAATGATGCTTCCTTCCAAATTAATTAGGGAGGCATAAAATAACTTATAAATTCTGCTAAGATTCTGATGCTGCTCAAAGAAGAACAAAAAGCAAGTTCACTTTTAATGGATGTTTTTCAATGAAGGTAAGTGTTCAGGGCTGTTAAAAGGTCAAAATAGGTAAGAAATAATGGAACAAAAATGCTGGGACATAAATACAATAATTAACTTTGGGCAGAAACTATAATTTTTCCACTGTGTCTAATAAAATAAAGAAACATGAAAAATGAGACTGTCTTTCTACTCCTTACAAAATTTTCAAATTCAAAGCATACTTGCTTGGTGATAGTATGATAATCATTCTTTTTTTTTTTAAGATTTTATTTATTTATTTGAGAGAGAGAGAATGAGAGAGAGAAAGCACATGAGAGGGGGGAGGGTCAGAGGGAGAAGCAGACTCCCCGCCGAGCAGGGAGCCCGATGCGGGACTCGATCCCGGGACTCCAGGATCATGACCTGAGCCGAAGGCAGTGGCTTAACCAACTGAGCCACCCAGGCGCCCTGATAATCATTCTTTTCCTTCTCTTCTCCTTCCCCTCCCCCTCCCCTTCTCCTTCTCTTTCTACTCCTCCTCCTTCTTTTGGCTGTGAATTCAATCACCTCTCATTCTCTTCCCCATGGCTGGCTACCCAACACTATTTCCCAGTCACTTATTCTCTATTCTTGTTGAAGACATTTTAGGCTCTAGTTATAGGAAGGGGGAAGGGGGCTATTTTCTCAACCAAAAACCCTTCTTGCAGCATGTGAATTTATATTAGATAAGCACCTACCTTATTTCTTTTTTTAACAGCCCTGAACACTTACCTTCATTGAAAAACATCCATTAAAAGTGAACTTGCCTTTTGTTCTTCTTTGAGCAGCATCAGAATCTTAGCAGAATTTATAAGTTATTTTATGCCTCCCTAATTAATTTGGAAGGAAGCATCATTATGTAAGATAAATTAATTAATGCCATTCTGGCTCAGCTCGCAATTCACTTTACAATTCAGATATATTTTAGCTGAATAGTTATAAACACATTGAATGTTATTTAACATTAAAATGTGATCAAGTTAGATATGAAATTAATTTTAAGTAATATGTGGCTCTCTGGATTCCTGTGGGGATTTATTGGAGCTCTCTTAGCAAAAAGTTCAGGATTTTACATTTTTATTGTTTCTATTGTTTTTCCAGTGACTTTGGAAAAGATTATTTTACCTCAGGACTCAGCAACCGCAAGTATGTGCCATACCACATGGTTCGCACTCTGACTTACTAAACTTACTAAACTTACTAAACTTGCGTTAGAATAATAACCGTCAGGGGCGCCTGGGTGGCTCAGTTGGTTAAGCAACTGCCTTCGGCTCAGGTCATGATCCTGGAGTCCCGGGATCGAGTCCCACATCGGGCTCCCTGCTCAGCAGGGAGTCTGCTTCTCCCTCTGACCCTCTTCCCTCTCGTGCTCTCTGTCTCTCATTCTCTCTCTCTCAAATAAATTAAAAAAAAAAGGAAAAAAAATTTAAAAATCTGCTTTTGAATATTTAGTTCAATTTTAACAATACGAGAATCTTGTAAATCCTTTGAGAAAGGGATGCCATTAAATTGGCTAAAAGAAGAGTCACCAGTGTGGCTGATAAACGGATGTTCATTTTCAAATGGGGACTCCTAAGAAGAACAAGAATAAATGCATTGCGCCCACTCTTTACCCCACTGCCTAAGACAACAGGGAGACTTTTAAATCTCAGTGTACTATTCACATGAACAAAATTCGTAAGTGTGCTGAAGTTCCGAACAGCACCAGTTAAAAAATGGGCATACAAGCTCTAGATAAAACCAATCTGTTAGAATGTGTCTCCATTTCATGAGATGTGGGGCACACTAGGAGAGTGTCAAACAAGTGACAATAAATGGTGGAGTAGCTGTGTGTTTAATAGATAAAAAGCTAGATAAAAAGGTTACATCTCTTAGCTTGCTGGTCTAAAAGGAACCTGATTTTGAAATAAAAAGTGTTGACAAAAGACAAAATAAAGATAGATAAAGTGTAGCTTAGACAGAGTGGAGGTTGCACTTTTGACATATCAAAGATTTTTACTGGGCTGCTACAAAGTGTCAGCAGAAGGTAACAAAAAGATCAGATGAAGCCGACATCACTTAGTGTAAAATAAAGAGCTGGAGAGAGTTTCACAGTAGCTTGGGAGGGGAGCCCTGGAATTGAGTTTGCCAATGATATGAGTGACTTGGGGTAGCAGATTTAGGACTCAAAAACTTTCCAGGTGTCCAATTCTCTTGGGATGCTAAAGAGCACACACCTTTCACCCACAGCCAGCTCTGCACTTAGACCCTTTGTGTAAGAGCCAAGCCCACGGGGCATTTCTTTATCCTAACAATGCCTAAGTATTATCAAATGCCCTTCAAATTAGAAATGACATGATTCTTATTGCTCCATAAATTGGCTCTGCAATTTTCCTAATTATATAGCTTCATTTGATTTAACAATAAAGAATTTCATTCTCTGCTTTGCAATGCGTGCTCTACAAGCTATATCACACCAGCCTATGGTATGGGAAAAAAAAAAAGGAAATAAAGCCAAATTTCCACCCACCTTGTGAGCATTTCAGGCCCATCAAGTTCCTCCCAAATAATTCAATGAGTTTTCAGGGAGTTGTGCTGTTGAAACAAGTACTTTCAGCTACCACGGTGCTATTTTCCAGTTAATACTGCCAAAGATGGCTCCAAAGATATCCTCTCTTCTAGTGAGGCCCACCAAAGTCTCTGTTACTGCTACTCATGACGTCAGTGTGTACCAAGGCCCAAAGATACTGATGTCTGTGCCAATGACAAGGAAGATATCGTTGCAGGTTCTATTATGGCGACCTATGTCACTTTCACCAGACGCCAATATCCACAGTGCTGCTGATTCCTTACAACCCCAATTACCCACAGAGATGATGGAGAAATGCCTCTTTTAACTTTTACTTGCTCATGTACAATAGCCTCATACCTCTGGATTCAGATGGGGCTAGGAATAAAATATGTTGTGCTTTATTCATAATACTTCCTTCCAACACCTGACCATTGTCCTTGAACTAAATGTCCCTGCTTCAGCAGGGACACCTAACTTAGACCTTATTTCTCAGGAGCTTCTTTTGGGGCCCCATGTCACAGTAGTTCAGAGGCAGGGTTACATGTGTGAAGATAGGTTTCCCCTCTCCAGAAGGTACAGTCTAGGAATAAAAGAATCAAATCTGCAGAGTAGAAAAAGAGATGACAGAAAATGAGAAATTTTAATAAAATTTTGGAAAGAAAATTAAGGGATGGCAATGAACATGGTTTTAGCTTTTTCTGTATGATTAAATCTTTCTGGGATGTACATTAAGGAGGGAGCTAAATTCTGCCTCTGAACCTCAACAATACTCAAGAACAGAAGGCTCAGAACTTCAGAAGGGGATAGAGGGGAAGGACAGAACTGAAAACAGAAGTTGGAAATCCTGCATGATGAGAAGTTAGACTACCAGGCACACTCCCTCAGCCAATAAAACTGGGAAATGACTTTCACCCCACCTAATGAAGATGGACATATGCTATCTGGAGAAGTTCAGGCAAAGAGTTAGACATTTTAGTTAAAATAGGAACTATAAAAATACAAATTTGTATATAATATTATAATTAATATATGTATATTGTACTATATATAATAATATATATAATACTGTATATGATATAGAATATCTATAATATTGTATATAATATTATAAGTTATATAATATTATATATCTGTGAGTCCCATTACCCACAATGCTGTTTGTCTGGGTTGAAAACATCTCAAAGACCAGCCTTGCCCTCCCCAAAAAGCTTATTAACAATTGAGGTCTCCCAGTGAAACAGCTAAATGCTCATCAACCACAGCCCCCTTCCTCAAGAACTTCCTGTCATAAGCTTGTCTGTGCACAGAGACTTTCTACTCATCTTCTCATTGTCCCCTCTTAAAAATGAGCAGAGGTTGGACATTATCATATATTTGAGAAAAATCTCTAACAAGAAAAAAAAGCTCAAAACTAAACAAAAATGAGGCACCCAGAGAAATAGACAATGCAGAAACCAGAGGAAAAGTGTGAGAACAGAATAAAGATATTTTTCACACCTCCAAAGTCAAAATTCAAATATATGCTGTCATTAAAAAAACACATCTAAAACTAAGGCTACTTAAAGGTTGAAAGTAAGAGAGTAAAAAAAAATTAAGCTGAAAAAGATAGCATGCAAACAATGACAAAAAAAATATATAGCTATTATGTATGTAAAATATATAGCTGGCATAACTATGATTATATCAAATTTTAAAGGCAAAACATACTATTATAGATTAAGAGGGAATCTTACTAATGACAAAAGGTTCAGCTCATCAGGAAGATACAATGTGCCCTTACAATATAGAAACTTAAAATAAATTGACAAAGGGGTAAGAAAAAGTAGATAAGTTCACACAGGTAATAGAAGATACCAACATATTTCTCTCAATAACCAATGAAACCAGCAGACAAAAAAATCAGTAAGGACATAAAGGATTTGAATGAGAGAATTAGCCAACTCTATCTAATGGATATACATAAATGACTAACACCACAACTACAGAATATACATTCTTTTAATGCAATAGGAACATTTAGAAATATAGACCGTAAACAACGCCACAAAGCAAGTTTCAAAAACTTTTAAATGACTGAATCTTACAGAGGATAGTCTTTGACCATAATGTAACTACATTACAAATCAATAATAAAAAGATAACTGGACAATCCCCAGATCTTTGGAAACCAAGAGACACGTGCCCAAATCACATGTGAGTTAAAACAGAAATCTTGGTGGGAAAGGGAAAATATTTTGAACTGGATAGTAATGAAAATATTGTGAGGCTAAAACAATGCTTAAACTTTTAATTTTAACATATTAGAAAAGAAGAAATGCTAAATAAACTAATGAATTCAGAATTTCCTCAAGAAATTAGAGAAAAAAACAAAAGAAGCCCAAAAGATAAAAATAGTTAAAAATTTAAATAGAATAGGGGCGCCTGGGTGGCTCAGTCGGTTAAGCAGCTGCCTTCAGCTCAGGTCATGATCCCAGGGTCCTGGGATCGAGCCCCGCATCAGGCTCCTTGCTCAGCAGAGAGCCTGCCTCTCCCTCTCCCTCTGCCTGCCTGCCGCTCCCCCCACTTGCGCTCTCTCTATCTCTCTCTCCGTGTCAAATAAATAAATAAAATCTTAAATAGAATTTAATTAAACAAGTAGTAAGAAAACAGAAACAATACAGTGGATAGACAAAGTTGGTCCTGTGAAAAGACCTAAAATTGATTACTCTCTAGCAAGACTGATCAAAATACCAAGAAAGAAGGCACCAACAGCCAATGTCAGAAATGAAGAAGGGACATTGCTACAGATCCTGCAGAGATTAAACAGATAGAGTGCATTTTAACAAATTTAGATAAAAACAAATTTCTAGAAAAACTTTTATGAATTATCAAAAGGTACGTAGGAATAAAAAGCACTAAAAATAGATTTATAAGTATTCACAAAATTGAATTTATAATTAGAAACCTTCCCACAAGAAAATTCTAAGCCCAGATGTATACATGGGCACCAAGAGAGATGTGCAGAGATGTTTATAGCACGTTATTTATAATAGCCTCAAACTGGAAACAGCCTGAATATCTATCAACAGAAGAAAAGATAAATATATCATGGATTTGTCATGCAACAGAGACTATTCAACAATGAAAACAAACCACTCTGATACAAAGCCTGGATGGATCTCAGAAACCATGACATAAATGAGGCCAGACAAAAAAGAGAGCTTACTGTATAATTACAAGTATATGAAGCTCAGAAATAGCAAAGCTAAACTGTAGTAATTGGGGAAGTATTATAAGCAAGAATGAAGAGCATAAAAGTGAGATAGTGCTTACTTTGGAGAGAGGGCAGGATAGAGGGGTTTATTACCAGGAAAGACAGCCACAGGACATCTGGGATGCTGGCAATGTGCTTGTGTTTAACGTGAATGGTGATAACATGGATCACATGGGTGTTCACTTAAAAATATTTTATAACAATTTGCTATGCAATGATTAAGCTGTACATATGTGTTCTATGTACTTTTGTGTAGGTATGTTATTTCCATAATTTTTAAATGACAAAAACAATCATTATTATAGAAGAGGCTTAAGAAATGATTGCTATTGGGACACCTGGGTGGCTCAGTTGGTTAAGCCTCTGCCTTTGGCTCAGGTCATGATCCCAGGGTCCTGAAACTGAGCCTGCTCAGGGCTAGGGCTCCCTGCTCAGCGGGAAGTCTGCTTCTCCTCCCCTGTTGCTCCTTCCCCCCATGCTCTCTCTCACTATTTCTCTCTCTCTCAAAAAAATGAAATCTTAAAAAAAAAAGAAATGATAGCTATTACTTCATTTTTTAAAAAATGTAACTTATTTATTTTTTATTTATTTATTTATTTAGAGAGGGAGAAGAAAAGAGAGAATCTTAAGCAGACCCCATGTCCAGCGGGGAGCCTGACGTGGGGCTCGATCTCACGACCCTGAGACCATGACTTGAGCCGAAATCAAGAGTCAGACATTTAGTCAACTGAGCCACGCAGGTGCCCCGCCATTGCTGTCATTTTCTAGGAGAAACACTGGGATAGCAAAAAATCAACACAGCATCCATAACGCGAATCAGAGGTTGCCGCAAAGGTGAGCAGAGGAACAAGAGAAGAAGCCCGAAGTGTGATCAATCCCATGTGTGTTAGAGTAGTGCAATTATAGAAACAGCCTGGCTTGAACAAGGACAATGTAAAGGAATAATAAAAGAGGAAACTGAAAATTAATGATGTAGTGAAGGGCATAGAGTGCCTACAATGTAATTTAGCCCAGTTTTAAAGCCTGTGGACAATTCGCATTTGGAATTTAGATGGCTTGAGTTGCTTCCATAAGGTGTTGAATCTTTAACATCTTTAAACATCTTTCTGCTTCTTACCTAATCATGCTTCTTGGTATCTCTTAATGGAAAAGTGAAGATACAGCCTTACCAAATAGAAGGATTACCATTCTTATATACATAATGCCTGATAGAGTAGAGACTAAATCAAGTGCCATTTGAAAGACCCATAAAAATTATATCTGCTTCATTTATTTCAAGGAGTGAAGCAGAAAGTCACCTCACAGCAGTTGGTCCCTCGGTTGCCTGAGAATCACTTGGGTAATTTCCCAGGAGCTCCCTGGGTTAAGATAAGAACATTCCTGGGGAAGGGGAGTGGGAAAAGTGTAATCAACTTCTGTGACTCCAGCAAAGCTCTCCAAGCCTCCTGACATGCAGAGCTGGTCCCCAGGGCGGGGGAATGCAGGGGCTTGTCAGCAAGAGCTGATGTCAGACCCAGTGGTAAGGAAAAATGACGAGGCCCCTCCAAACAGAACCGTGAGGAAAGTGGGTGGCCAAGCGGCCAACTTGGGCCTACCCATTCAGCAGCACGGGTAGGAGAGCTGGTTTCCGTATGACTGATGGGAGCTCTTCTGAACTCAGTCATCCGGGAGAAAGGGACACCCTCGCGGCCTATGCCTGGTCTCGGCCAGGGAGGGCACCATGCTGGACGGACAGGCAACTACGCAGGTACAAGCTTCAACAGCGACACCGTGTGGCAGCAAGACACAGTAAGGTAGAAGAACCAGGTAGCGGAGCTTTCCTTACGGCCGATACTTTTAACGGATCCCAGTGACCCCACATGGTCCTAGGTAAGGCACCAAGTTTAAGACCAACTGGGTGGATAAAACTTCAAAAGGGAGATTTGGCTCCTTGCTAATGAATACAGGGAGAGCCTCAAGCTATTAATTAGAAAGGTTAAAATAAATCAGCCCAAAGTCGAAACTCTGAGTTTGTGAAGCATTCGTGCCACCAACATATGATGCCAGAGGTTTCTGCAGAATCAGCTTAAATCTGCTTGGCGTATATATCATTCCCCCACCACCACCACCAAATACTGAGAGCAAAGGCCCTGGGTGGGAATTAAAGGTCTGTTTGTCTGGGATTTCTCTTTAAGAGCCTCAGGTCCAAGGAACATACCTATCCCTGAAAGAATAGCCACTTAAGACACCTCCCAGTCATCTGCACCTTAACTTGCAGGAGAGGGTGAGCTATTTATTCAGTCTTTCAACAATATTGATTGAACACCTCCTCTATGCCAGGAACTGTGCAAGGTGCCGGGAATACAAAGATGAGTAAGACGCGATGATTACCATTTAGCAAATGAAAAAAGACACACAAACCAATCAACAGAGCCCGATGTGGAAAATGCTCTAAGGCAGAGGACAGGCAGAGATGAGAGGCCCCCAGGTTTTCTGGTGTGAAGAGGCGGGCAAGGAGAACAGCAGGCTTCATAGAGGAGGGACAGAGGCGAGAACACGTGTTTGAAGTAGAAGGCAACAGATGCACAAAGGCAAAGAGGGTGGAAGGCAGCACGTGAGTGGAAGGGAGCAGCAAGGGCAGAGACAGCAAGGGAGGCCTGGTGAGAGCAGAGCTGCCTCTGGGAAGGCTCTGCACAGCCCACTCTCCTATCCCAGCATCTTCCTGGATATTATCCATATGACACCTTCAAAATGCTTTCCATTTAGGAAGCTGTATCAGTCAGGGTTCTCCAGAGAAACAGAACCAGTAGGAGATGATAGACAGACAGACAGACAGACAGATAGATAGATAGATAGATAGATGATAGATAGATGCACACACACACACACGTATACATATACACGTAAATAAAGAGATTTCTTTCAAGAAATTGGTTGATGCAATTGCGGGGGCTGCAAGTCTGCAGTCTGCAGGGCAGGCTAGCAGGCCGGAATTCCCTGGGAAGGAGCTGACGTTGCAGTCCTTAGGAAGAATTTTTTTTTCTTTCTGCAGTAAACCTGTTTCTGCTCTTCAAGTCTTTCAAGATGGGGTTCACCCACATGAACAACAGCAAGCTCCTTTACTTAAAGTCAACTAATTTTAGATGTTAACCACATCTCAAAAGACCTTCACAGCAACATCTAGATTGGTGTTTGATTAAACACCTATAGCCAGGCGGGTTGACATGTAAAACAAACCATCACAGAAGCCAAACTCCTGATTGACATTTAGAGATAGACTTGCTTTTACATCAAAACATGCAACTCTCATCAGAATCTAATACAATTTAAAAATCCCTGTGGTTCGGGGCGCCTGAGTGGCTCAGTCGTTAAGTGTCTGCCTTCGGCTCAGGTCATGATCCCAGGGTCCTGGGATCGAGCCCCGCATCGGGCTCCCTGCTCTGCGGGAAGCCTGCTTCTCCCTCTCCCACGCCCTCTGCTTGTGTTCCCTCTTTCACTTTGTCTCTCTGTCAAATAAATAAATAAAATCTTTAAAAATCCCTATGGTTCTAATTTTAGAATTTACACAGAATTCCTGTAACATTGCTCCACTTTCCCAAATACTCACATACACATACACACTCACACACATGCTCACGCACACTCACACACACACGTTCACACACACACAACATGCAAAATAGTTCCTCATCAAATAGAGATGACGCTTCTCATCAGTATTCTAATTCAGAAATCAATACTGATTTAGCCATACCTTAATATTCTATAATGCAAACTGTGGGAATTCACAGGACTTCTGAAATTTTAATTCCATTTCCATGAATCCATACCTATACCTTAATCTCTGTAATGAGATCTGTTTTATTGATTCAACACAAGGGTCTATAAGCTCTCTTTATCTTCTGGCTCCTTTCTGAAGTTCTTACTCACACTAGAATTATTTTTGCTGTCAAACATCAACATCCTGCCATTATTTTAAACAGCCAAGTGTTAACAGGTAAATTACTTACATCCACATCCAACCAAAGAAGTTAACAGGTAAATTACTTACATCCACATCCACTCCTTTGAAACCCAAAGGTATTCACTTTTAACTCCTCTTAAATGAAGAGGTCATGGTTCGGCTGGGTATTTTTATCAAATGACCTATTTTCTTCATTAAAAATAGACTCTCCCTTGAAGAGACCATCCCTTGCATATACTGGAACTAGCACACTGTCCTAAGCAGTAATCAGCTTGTGGGAAACACTGTAGAATGTTTGATAACATATGAAATCACCAGCAGCCAGAACCTTGAAGATCAGAAACCATTTCTGAAATCCTGATAGCCTCAAGAAATTACATAAACACAAGTAGAGGGATTTAAGGTAGCACTTGATGCTGTAGGTGTTCAGTGAATACTTGCTGAATCTGAGAAGAAGAGAAATTCCACATTCTGGAGGAACACAACCCTCTTAAACAGATGTGTGAGGAAGAACTGGATAGCAAACCAAACTGAGTATTGTGCATATTAATGCTCAGTTTATAGATAGAAATGCATATATTCATTACAAAGTTTAGGTTCACTCAAACTCAAAAATATACTTTTAGACACTTTGATAGGATCCTTAATTGAAGGGACTCATTACTTGTGAGCAGGTGGTTTACAGGGCAGGAGAAGGGGATGGGGACACAGCCCTGGACTTCTTAACGATGGTTGCCTGTACACGTTCCAACAACCAGAAGCCAGGAGGGGGGCCTAAGCAATCAGAGTGTGAACTGGGATCCTAAATCTGAGGCTTAGCCAATAACTGAAGCCTATTTAGAGCTGCTCAGCCAATTGAAAAAAACCCGATCACCAAATCCAGGGAGGTGATTAAATAGAAACATGGGGACCAGGGTACAAAATCAGACAATGTCCAGAGGCAGCCACAAGGGAAGCGGGCAGCAGCTCCTGAGCTGAAAAGCAGACCCCCGGGTTACATGCATAGTTAGCTTTTCATCCAGGTCCTGGAGCTGGAGCAAGGGAGTGCTGGTAGTTTTGAAAATGGACACAAGAGCAGGCCTAAGGGATGCCTCTGGATACACAACAGTGTCTGAGCCTACTAAAACATATCTGATTGTTATAGTCAAGGTCTGAATGCACAGTGCAAGGAAAACCAGGTAGACAGAACCTTTTACTCAGCATTGCTTTAGTGAGGTTTTCAGTGACCTTGATTTGTCCAACAATCCACATGCAAATCAGCAGCATTCAACATGAGAACAGAAGATAGCAAACAGGAAAACTAAATTTCTACTGATTTGAAGTTTTTGTTGTTTATTTAACTGAGTTGTCCCTTCTTTCCCCCGTCCTAATCTCCTCACAGTGCAGCTCTACCTACTCCAGGCACACACCTTCAAGGGCACAGGGAATGATGCAGCAGCCATTCCCAACCTCATGTCCTAGCCCCTGCTCTGAGTTTCCTCTCTTCAAGCCCTCCAGTCCCCATTCTGTTGACTTGATGCCCGACTCTCTCTGTCTAGACTGCTACTCCCTTAGAAGAGTCTATCAGGATTTCCATTCCCTCCTTCCCCAAGACACGGCTTCCCAGACTCCTCAGCCCCGTTCCCCATTACCCAAAGGTGAGCACACCCTGCCTATCCTCAGGCCTGATCCACACTCTGCTCATTCTCAATTTTGTTTATATAGTAGATTCACCAGGGGAACTTTTAGGACACACCATTGCATGGTCTCATTCCCAACAGATTCTGACTTACTTAAGCTGGTGTGGGGCACAGGCATCAGTAGTATTCTTTTAAACCCCCTGGTGATGCTAACACACAGCCAAACTTAGGAACCACTGTGGCAGCGAAAGCTGACGCACACCGCCCCTGGTGTCTGGAAGGCAATTAGGGGCAAGAGTTGCCACAATGAGACACAAAGGGTCTCAGAGGTCACTACAAAGGACCTCTGAAAAGCAGAATATGCTATGGGAAGCAGAATGTACTCAAAGAATCATAAGCACTCTGAGAATTAATTACACACATCAAAATGACACAAGTAAGTACATTTGAGTAGATGACTGGTCAAAGCTGGGGCTCGTGAAAAAGAAACATTTACAGCCTCCAGACTTCAACAGAGGGCCCTCGTTTATTCACTAGATTGGGTGCTCACCAGATTAATAGTCAATCTCATTCAGAAAACCATAAACATCCTGCCATCAGGAGGCATCAAAAGTCTGCCCAGGGTGCTCAACTTTTAACTACCCAAATTCCCTATGTAAGCTCATGAAAAGGTGATGGAAATTTCAAAGAACAATCTGCTTCAGAATCATTGATTTAAAAGCCTACAGCATATGATGACATAATTATACCTTTGTTGATTAACAAAACCAGAATTTATTTAGAGGCCTTCTGGTTGAAATGAGCAGTACTCAGAAGGTGATGTGCCTGGCAAACGCTGCATTCAAAGTAGAGCATAGTAAGTCAACGTCACCCTCCCCAAACTGCTCTTGTGCACTGCGGAGTCAGTGCTCCCCAAATATTGCCCTGTGGAACATGAATTATAAGTAACAATGAGCAGTTTACTATTACTTTAGGTTATTTAGGAAAGTCTCTTCGTGAACAGCTGCATCATATTCCCAAATGGTGCCTAAGACAGGAAGAATCAAATGAGACAGGAAGACTCAAATCAAAAGAATCAAAAAGACAGGACTGTGTTTTAAAACCACAGATGGAGGGGACGCCTGGGTGGCTCAGTCAGTTGGGCGTCTGCCTTTGGCTCAGGTCATGATCCCAGGGTCCTGGGATCGAGTCCCACACTGGGCTCCCTGCTCAGCGGGGAGCCTGCTTCTCCCTCTCCCTGTCTGCTACTTCCCCTGCTTGTGCTCTCTATGCCAAATAAATAAATAAAATACTTAAAAAATAATAAAAAAATAAAACCACACATGGAAATAAAACTACTTACAACAACACAAAAATATAACAAGATTTGCCCAATGGGTGTTATACAAATAAACTGTGACAAGTTCAGAGAAACGAAACAATACTGATACCTGGGAAATAGAGACCAAGGAAAAACTGCCACGTGTACTAATTACAACAAAATCAGATATTACATAGATTTGAAGAGCTAACTAAGAAAAATAACATTTTATTTCCTTTTACCAATTCCTCCTAAAGTTTATGGATCAACAAACAATGTGGCATATGATCTTTCTTCTCTTCTCCATGTCACACACGTAGCAATCACCAGCCATCCCGAGCACCCCCAGCTTCTCATATCTGTGCGGTTATGTCCAATCCTGCTTCCAGTGCCTGAATACTTTCCTTTAGCTTCTTCAGCAGTCAGTGCTTGCTTTTCTTTTGAAATAAAGCTCCAATATCACGTCCTCTTTCTTTTCTACTTCCCCTCCCTCCTAAAGCTGAGTTGGGTTTTCTGTCTCATCAATCTCAGTACTTTCCCTCCTAGTGAAACTGGGAACTTCATAAACTTTTGCCAGTTAAATAAATGAACGGCATTCTCTTAAATAGAAATTTGGTCATTAGTCAATGAGAAAGGGACTGGCCTGAATATAAAATTCTTTTGTTTTCTATGATCGTGTGTTCCCTTTATTTCACTGCTTTTCCCCCCCCTTTAAAAAGTTTTTAAACCATAAAGGTTAAAATATGAAAAGCATTAAGCGAAATAAGTCAATCAGAGAAAGACAATTATCATATGATTTCACTTATATGTGGAATTTAAGAAACAAAACAGAGCATCATAGGGGAAGGGAGGGAAAAATAAAATAAGACAAAATCAGAGAGGGAGACAAACCATAAGACACTCTTAACTACAGGAAACAAATTGAGGATTGCTGGAGGAGAGGTGGAATGGAGGGTGGGGTAACTGGGTGATGGGCATTAAGGAGGGCACGTGATATAATGAGCACTGGGTGTTATATGTAACTGATGAATCACTGAACTCTACCTCTGAAACTAATAATACACTATATGTTAATTAATTGAATTTAAATAAAATAAAATTTAAAAAATAAAATAAAATATGAAAAGCATTAAAATGAAATTTAAAAAAAAAAAAATTGTAGGAACAATGTCATCTGACCATTCCATCACTCAGGAACAAGTGCTACAATTTCCTCCCTATATATTTTCTATACATATTTTCTAAATAAAGCAATTAAGATGTGTGTAAGGATAAAATGTGGCAGAAGATTACAGGGATGACAGATAACTAGATAGATCATGGTTTATAAAAATGAACTTTAAAATGATTTGCAAATAAGAGAACTGATAATTGGTACATTCCAATAAATCTAGAACACAAAGATACAGTAAAGAGTTTTGCTGATAAGAGCTCTTAACTTGAAGAGTCAAATACTATCATTCTGACATATATCATGGTAAAGTGAACAGTAATGGCTGACCACAAAGATAAAAACACAGACAATTTACATGCCTAGCATAGATGATATTAAAATGATTCTCTAAAATAAGTATGAGGTCATTCTATAATTCTCTTCTTTCTCCTTCACTAGGCAAAAACAAGGCATATCCTAGTTTCATCTCAAAATTCCTGATGACTTCAGGATCAAAGTACTGCATTTTATTCACCACTTGCCAAAGCACTTACAAACTCTAGCAGAGGAACTGTAATAAGGGTATATCCAGAAGCTCTAGGGCAGAATGGGTAGACTCTGGGGACAGGGCCAATCACGGTACAATTGATTCAATCAATGTGTGCTATGAGTAGTGAAAGGCATGGAGATAGAGAGCTAATGATAAAAGAAGACAATTGCAATGCCATACAGAAAATGTGACAACTTCTTTTTAAAGGTATACTATGGAGCAAGGAAGGCTTCATTGTGGAAATGGCATCAGAATTGAAATTTAATGGATGAGTTATTTTAGCAAAGGCAAGAGGAGTAGTGGGAATTTCAGGTAGAAGAAACAATATATGCAAAAATAATGAAGCAAGAGAGACCACGATGCATTCAAGAAGCTCAAAATCCTCTGAAACTGAAGCCCAAACCAAGGGATTAATTGATGGACAGGATCAGACTGATGAGGGACAAAGCTGGAAGTGCAGGCGGGAAGCAGATCCTGGAGGGGGAAAGGGTTCATGTGTAATCCTGAGTGTCAAGGGGAGCTTTCAGTGATCCCAGGCTTGTGTGTCAGACGTGCAGTTTGCGTTTTATTAAAACGAAGCTGACAGCCACATGGAGACTTGATTGATAGGGCCACAGGAGATGAAATTAGAGGAGTTAGGATGCTACGTGATGAGTCAGGTGAAAGACAAGGCCCTGACTAAGGAACCAGCTGCAGAGGGGAGGAGGTGGAGACACAGTCAAAGTTACGAAAAGATAAGGACTGACAGAATTTTCTCACTCGTAAGATGAGGGCAGGAAGAAAAAGGATGGGGAGTTAAGAGAAACTCATATACTTCTGCTTCAGCAACTGAGTGAGTGGTGACGCCATTCACTGAACTAGGAAAAACATGAAGAGGAGCAGATTTGAAGAAAATACGTTCAGTTTTAGAAAAGTTAAGATTTATGTGCCTGTGGCACACCAGAGACATGTCCAGCAAGTAGGTGAATATACCAGTCTGTACCAGGGTTCGGATGAAGATGCAAAAACACTTGGGTTCGAGGTGAAGTGTGCAGTTATAAAAGTGGGTAAAACTCCACAAAGAGGAAAAAAAGGGAACTGAGGTCAGAATCCCAAGAACACTGACCACAAAGGAACTGGAAAAAGGGAAAAAAAAATCACACCACACTGTTTAAAAAGAGAGCAGCTCCAGAGATAGGGAAAAAAAATCAGGAGAGTTTTATAATGAAATACAACAAGAAATTCAAGAAAATGGAATATAATATGAAATTCAAGAAAGGATATGATTGATAGTATGAAATGGTGAAGTGAAGTGAAAAATTAAGAACTGAAATATATCTGTAAAATTTGACATTTAGATCACTCTTGACCTCAGCCAGAACATTTAGTGGTTGAATAGAGGCAAATACTAGAGTGCATGGTTATTTCTATATATGACTTGTTTTTTCTATTTAACTCTAAGTTGCTTGGCTGCAGAGACACTAACTCAGGCACAGTAGTAGCTTAATAAATATTACTTAATCAATGACAAAATGAACGAGACAATCAATAAGAAATATGAAGGATATAAAGAATAAGATGAATGCAGCCAGACTTGAAAATTATAGGAACAGCCTGGTGTCACAAAATAAAACTGGAATGGGAACGTGTCCATCTGGGTTTTAGTTCATATGACACCCAAAATAACAAGTTGTATGACTTCAGTTAAAAAAAAAATGTGTGTGTGTATATATATATATATACACAATATCTGGACTTTGGATTCTTTACCTATAAATTAGAAAGTCCAAGTTGCTCAGGGATGACAGAGGCTTTAATTCACCCCCACCTCTGACTGATTGGTCACAGCTTCTTGGGACACTGTGTTGTGGAGAAGTCTGAGGTTCTGTCTTTACTCGAGAGAGTAGAGGATTTTAATGAAGCGGCAATGTTTGCTATGTGTGCAGAACAAGGAGTGGGTAACGCGTATGCTAGATATTTGCCAACCCTGAAATAGTTTATGTATACAGCTCTTTAAGGCATGAAAATATGTGATTTATGGTCTTGTTCTGAAAATTCATTCAGAATAAAGTTTTAAAAAGAAAATTCTACAGTGAATTGAAGACTAGATACATGTTTTATCCATGGCTAGATTCAGATTCTTTTTTATAAAAACTAAACTGGCACGTCTAGAATACAGAGTCCATATGTAGGAAATCTGGGAGTAGTAGCATTTTTATAGGAAGTAGTAGTGTTGATTACCTAAGTATACAGAAGAATAATGTGTTCCCCACCTCTACCCCTTACACTTCTATTAAACTCAGGCAGTGACTTTTCAAAATCCATGATGCTCAGTCAATATCAACTTGTTACTCTCAGAAGCCTGCTGTAATGGGGGTTAGTGCTATGTACAATTAGCCTCACTGACCAGATGAGGCAAACAAAGAGAATAAATTACTTTCCAGAGGCTACTTTGCAAACCCGAAGTGGATGTGGGAATGGTTTCTTTGGTCAAGCAGATCGCAAGGCCTGATTTAGGCCTGTGTGCAACCACACCAGGCTGTACAGAGAAAGTTCCCTTGAAGTCTGGGTTCAGGACCCCTGAGTTTGACCATTCACCCATTACTATGCTAAAATACAGTCCTCAATGCAGAGGTGAGCCACTTAATTTTAGTTTATATTTTGCTACAAAGCAGTATAATTTCCATGGCCACTTACTTGCAGCACCAGCAATGACCTCATTCCTGCCTGCCGTTATGCATAGGTATAAGAAAGATACACAGAAGTGAAAGTTGGCATTTTCCTTTAAGATGGAAACTTGACTTGAGTAAATAGTATGTTTCTTTTGGCACAAATGATTTATGGAATAAGTTAACTATCCCTTTTCAATTCTATTCGGTGGGTACGTTGATCATAGTTCAACATACCTGTTAAAGAAGGGTTAGTCTATTCTAAACTGTTGAGAAGATTTTATTTATTTTACTATAAAGTGTCAGAATGAAAAATAAACAAAAAACCAAAGCCGTAAATCCAAATAAACAAATATCAAAAGGGACTATTTGATCCTAGAAGCCAGGTCAGACCCTTAATGGTTCTTTTGCCATGTTATTAGATTGGTCCAGGGTAGGGGCTTGAACAAACTTTGGAAGCCCCATCCTACAGTGATGGTATACTACTTCTCCAAAACATGGGGGGAAAATGTTTCACAGCTAGTCATCTGTCTGCAAGGGAAAGAAGACTGTTTTTTTGTTTTGTTTTGTTTGGTTTTGGTTTTGGTTTTTGGTTTTATTTTGGTTTTTTTATTTATTTGAGACAGAATGAGAGACAGAGAGCATGAGAGGGAGGAGGGTCAGAGGGAGAAGCAGACTCCCTGCCGAGCAGGGAGTCCCGATCCCGGGACTCCAGGATCATGACCTGAGCTGAAGGCAGTCGCTTAACCAACTGAGCCACCCAGGCGCCCGAAGACTGTTTTTAGAAAAGTTAACTTTAATTTTAATATTAATTTTTCTTAAAGGGACTACAAATTGGCAGATGTCCAAAGAGTTTTTTAATTTCTCGTATTTTCTGAATTATAACAATTTCTAACCTCTTGTATTTCTTGAATTTATTTTATTAATTTTTTGTAGCTGAGCACCGAGTCATGCAAACCCAGGTTCAAATCCTTGCCCAGCAGTTTCCCAGCCAGCCCTGGGGGATAGGGGAAAGTTTACTCAACTTTTTTTTCCTAACCCCTAATAAATACTCAACAATGTCTGTTGCTGCTATTGTTGCTTTTTTATTATACCATCATTAACTTCACTGACAGACAGCCAAGCAATCATTCATCCTGATTGCCATCTGAAGGAAGATCCCTTAGATTATGAATTCAATGTTAGTAGTAAAATAGTACAAAAAGAGAAAAGAGATTTAAGAATAACAAGTACTGTATAAACTGTTTGATGCAGGAAAGACTACATTTCTATGGAAGAGACTAAGCAATCTCAAAAGCCGAGGCAATAAATACTCAATGTACACGACAATTAGAACTCAGCTTTTATTCCACATGCAAAATGCTCAGCATATATTCATTTTTCGATTATTAGTTTGTTGTCCATTGTTTGGATTATATAACCTATAGAAGAAATTTTCCATGCTTCAAATGTATTTTCCCAGAGATATAATCGTTATTCAAAGTAATGATAATACATCATTGTCATTCAAAGCAGAACAACTAGCACAGCTAACGTATAACAGAAAGAAAATTGGAGTTCAATTTTTGAAAAAAATCTTAGGCTCTGTCACTTATAGGCCTGTTTGACCTCAGGCAAGTTATTCTTGGAAACTTCTTTGAAAACCTTGTCTGCTTTCATGTATTTAAAATGGAGATAATAATACCAAATCACAGCGCCTTTTGGGGCTTAAATGAATTAACGATCAGGTAATTAAGTAGTGCCTCGCAAATGGCATGGGCTTAATAAATACCTGTGACAGAACAACAACAAAAAAACCCCTAAGTGCCACTTAATTAAAAACATTTAAACAATATAACTGTGATTGAATTGATTGTGTTCAAAATAACTAAAGAAAATAATAATAAAGGAAGAAAATGAGAGAGGGAGGGAACCCAAAGCTATGATTTAAGTGACTTTATGTATGTATGTATGTATGTATGTATGTATGTATGTATGTATGTAGAGAGCACTAGAGCAGGGAGAGGAGCAGAGGGAGAGAATCTCAAGCAGACTCCACACTGAGGGTAGAGCCCGATATGGAGCCCAACCTCACGACCCTAAGGTCATGACCTGAGCCAAAATCAAGAGTAGGCTGTTCAACCAACTCAGTCACCCAGGCACTCCTTAAGTGACTATTTTGCTGTCACAGGTAATATACTAAGTAATGATTCTACTTTACAGAAACATTACTTATACTCGGTTCCAAATAAGCTTTCCAAGGCTCCCATTTAGTAGCACCTGTTGGAATGGTAGCAAAGAGTGGTCATTTATAAGTTGACAACTCCGTATCTTCCTTATAGTGACCACTGCTCCTTTCTCTTATCTTGATTTTCTCTCCTGCGGCCCCCAAAAGAAATGCCAATTTCACGGTTCTCACTAGAATTTATAGAGCAAAGTTTAAGTTCTGGGGTTTGGTGGATCACAATGAACTCATGTTAATGGACACTAGATTGTTCTCTTCAACTATGACACGCGAGTTAGTGAAAAAAAATAAGAAACAAAATTGAATTACCTGTTATCTTCTAAAATGCTTCAGGGGAAAATCTAGTAAACACCAGATAAAAAGTTAAGGATGAGGGCGCCTGGGTGGCTCAGTCGGTTGAGCATCTGCCTTTGGCTCAGGTCATGATCTCAGTGTCCTGGGATCAAATCCTGCATCGGGCTCCACGCTCAGCAGGGAGCCTGCTTCTCCCTCTCCCTCTGCTCCTCTCCCTGCTTATATGCTCTCTCTCTCTCTCTCTCCCCAATAAATAAAATCTTTTAAAAAAAAGTTAAGGATGAGATACTATACCTGCTCAGGAGGGGGAAAATATGGTTGTATCGATTCAACCGAATTACTTTCTTACAAATAATAAAAACTCGGGCACCTGGGTGGCTCAGATGGTTAAGCGTCTGCCTTCGGCTCAGGTCATGATCCCAGGGTCCTGGGATCGAGTCCCACATCGGGCTCCCTGCTTCCTGGGAGCCTGCTTCTCCCTCTGCTTCTCTCTCTCTGTCTCTCATGAATAAATAAATAAAATCTTAAAAAAAAAAAAAAACAAATAATAAAAACTCTAACATCCATCACCTCATTGCTGTGTTGATTCCAGTAGCAGGTGCTGGGATCCATCTGCCTGCCAAGTGATAGGATGCTAGAGTAGGCTGCATGCATGAAGACCCAATCTCCGCAAAAGAGAAGAGGAAATCTGCCCAAAAGGCTGAAAATTAAAAAGGAATGAAAAGAACAAAAAAATCATAAAGGAGAAATCTGAAGCAATGGTAATGAAAGACAAACATGGCTGCCACCAGCAACAGAAGAAAGTGGGGAAGTGCACAGGTAAATAGAAAGATACTATACAAACAACTATAATGTACTAAACCCAATGGTCAGAAATGGAAACTGCAAAGGTATCCCTCGAAGGTGAGCAGGGCACTCTGCAGCACTCCTCGCTCCTCAGAGCCGTGCTACTGATGAACGTCCCTTTGCTTGTACTTCTCATGTCTGGTAATGAAGGAACTTCATATTTCTCTAGGAAAACATGTTGTCCACAAGTTATAGGAAAAATTCTCCTCAAAAGGAAAAAGATATGGCGCTATGCTGAGGAAAGTATACTGCAGGAGGAAGATGATCTCAGAAAATAATATTAAAGGAAGTGATCACAAAAATCTTTCTGTCCTCAACTCCTTATAGAAATAGACACCTTCCTCTAATCCCAAATAGTTGTAATGCCAACCAAAAGATACAATGAACTTGAGAAAAGAAAAGTTGAATGGCAGTAATTTGGACTGTTTCTGCAAAGCTTTCATTTACATGGCATATTGGGGCTAGGAGGATGGGGCAGAAGTGCAAGAGGATGGTGGGAGAAAGAAGAGAGAGCAAGGAGAAAGAAAAACAGAGAGAGAAACAGGGATAGAGAGACAAAGAGACAGAAAGCCAGAGAACGACATTCAGACAAAAAGAGCCATTGAAAGACAGACTGACACACTGAGAAAAATAGGATGGCAAGAAATCACCTAATTCACTTCTCTGCATTCAAGCCACTTCAATACCTAAATTGGCTAGACAGAAGAAAATATATCTTTTTAGATCTATAGATAAATTTTGAGAGTTTCATGAATAAACTATTCTAGATAGCCAGTCCCTTATCTGGGAAATGTTCCTTATGGCAAATATAAATCCTACATGCTTTGCTGTGTTTTCTTCTCAATATTGATGGAGGATGGTCTGAGTCTATCCTCTAGGAAATCATTTTTCTTTCTTATATCTCCCCTCAGGCTTTTTCTTCTCTTGGCTGAATAATCATTCCTTTACCTGTTTTTCATGGTTCTAATTTTCTAAACTTTTAATTATCTTTATTGGTTTCCTGAGCATCCTCTGCAAATCCCCCCAAGCCCGCCTCAGAGCGATCTAATAACAAGAACCACGATGCACGTATATAGATCATCTTATGCTTGTAGGGAGTTCAGCAGTGACACTGGCCTCATTTGCTTCGAACATCACAGGCTCCGCTTAATACAGACATTGCAGCTACCCTTGTTGTAGCATGGTGGGGGGAGGATGGAAAGAGATTAAACCTGTTGGGGACCGCTAAACGAGAGGGAAAGAACACGTGGAGGGGACAGCAGCAACTGTTGAGAGGCAGTCAGTCCTGCTTGGCGCGGGGAGGACACAGAAGGGACATGGGAAATGGAAAGCCAGACTCCAAGGGTGCTCATGCACTGTGACAGAATTTTTAAATTTTATCTATTGGGCAATGGAGGTTTTAAGCAATCAAGAGCAGGATCAGGCTTGTTTTCATGGGTGACTGCTCTGGCCATAGTATGTAGTGTGATCTGTGGTGGGTGGGAGAGGTTTATGCTCAAGAATATGTGAGAATAGTGGGAGTTCCTTCAAATGGACCAGATAAGAGGTGATGAGTTCGAAACTAAAGCCAAAGCTATGGAAATGGAAGATTTGGGTCTACATTCTGGGTCCATTAAGGAACAGAGGAAGGGGAGCCTGTGAAAGAGATGGAAAGAAGCTAGAAGGGTAGATGGGCAGAG
This sequence comes from Neomonachus schauinslandi, assembly GCF_002201575.2. Taxonomy (NCBI): domain Eukaryota; kingdom Metazoa; phylum Chordata; class Mammalia; order Carnivora; family Phocidae; genus Neomonachus; species Neomonachus schauinslandi. Next base: position 68,320,734 of record NC_058407.1, read on the forward strand.
TGGCCCCCACAGCAAACAGCAGCCAGCCCTCAAGAGTGCACAGGCAGCAGCACAGGGCTGCAAGGAGGCCCCAGAATCAGTGCTTGGTCGCTCACCACGGATGACCCTAACAGAGCCACTGTTCCTAAGCAGTGGGAGCAGAGACAAACTGCAGTGCGGTGAGAAGTAAATATTCAGAGACAAAAACTCTTCCATCTAGAAGTTTTATGGTGATGGTGAAGAATGAGATAAATTTGAAGGAAATTGAAGAGGCAGAGGAGTTTTGCTTTGGATGATGTTATACACTGAAGAGAATAAGCAGAATATGAGCAAAGTATCATCAAGCATTACACTTTTATGGGTGAAAACACATGGGCTCTTGGCAATGAGTGAACCTTAGCTGAAAAGAGAGTGAGTCTGGCATTAAATATTCCCATGATGTGAAGTCTCTAAACATTAATACATGCAGTATCTAAGAGACAATTAGAATATTTAAATGGAATTTGTTGGTCTCTGCATGCATAGATATGTATATATATTTCAAACTCTCGATGAGTACAACCCATGGAAAGGAAACTAATCGGCACTACCCATAGGAAGAATAAATCTCAATTCTAACAATATCGGTCACTATATATCGTTGTCTCCCACATTAGTGGGTAATGGAATGCTAGTGATTCCTATCAGGCATGTTTATGGGGCATGAAATAACCCATGGTTTTCTTTTTTAGCTTCAGCACTATTTTCAGAACACCACATATTAGAAAAAGTACCTGGCACTGTGTTTGGCTCACTGTAGACAATCAATGAATTGAATTAAACTTTGTCACCATATTCAGAGTCCTGATACGCCTGATTCCTTCACCCAAGAAGAATAGTTCAAATTTTAACACAATTTTAAACACCTCATAAAAGCTTTTTCAGGCTGATTTTGATGTTCTGTAATCTGTAACTAGTGCTCCCATCAACACGGTATCAGGTCATTGTTCTTAATGTCCCCACTGCCGTGTGGCTCCCAATTTCCTGGGCCTTCTAGGCCCAGTTTAGCCTTTTACTAATTTCCAGTTTGTCTTGGTTGACTTTTTCCACATGCATAAAGTGTTCTTCCACATACATATGGCGAAATAGTCATTGTTTCTTCCTCATTCTCCTCTTCAGCAATAACATTTGACATTGGAATCCTAACCTCAAGGTTTCAAAACTGCGTTTTATGAAGTTCTAAGCTAGGACCCTCCCCAACTCTCCTGCCCATCCAGCCTTTAGGTAGAGTATCTCTAATTTTATCAGGCTCACCATATTTTATCTGGAAACAGGGTTGTTCTGTTAATTTGAAAACAAAACAAAAACACTGTTTTCAAGTTTTAGGCATCCTGTTTTGTCATTGTTTTTTTGTTTGTTTTTTACAAACCTAAGTGATGGCGAAACAATTAAGCAACCATGTACCCAAGTACTTACAGCATCCTAAGGAAAAATGTTCACTCTATGACTTTGCCATTTCTAATCTGGACGAAAAAAGCCTATAGCGCTAATACTAATCTCTTCAAATCCACTGTGAACTATAATTCCATTTGGGGCATGAGAAGCAAAATTTCACTGGGATCTGCATAGGACAATGGTAAAAATAGATTACTAATCATTAGTCAGAAACCTATTTAAGTAGTTTGTGCTGAAGCGTTTTTAAAAATAAGAAAAGAAAAATGCTGATACCAAGAGAAGACTGATTTTGTTACAGACTCAGTAGCTACTGCTCTCCTTAAGGTCTCTTTAGAAAGGTGAAGTCACTTTAGGTTGACTTCTTGTTAATGTTTTAAGGCCTGAGAACAACAGCCTTGCCAGTAACCGACTATTAAGAGCAGACTTCTGAACAGATGGACTAGAACCAGATGTCAAAAGCAAATTAACACATCATAAGACCGTTCCCTCCCCTCAACAGTAGAAAGCCATCCAGAAGATGATGGGCTGGCCCTTTGCCAGCCATGCCTGAGGCAGAAGGTGTCTGGGATAGGATGAGATCAAGGAATGACACAGGGAATGGTCAAGAGGAACCAAGAGAAGAACAGCTTGTCTATTCCACCACTGCCTTAAAAGCAGTATCTCTCAGATCCATGCTCAATATTCTTTGAAGGAACTGAATAAGATCCATTCCTTCCAGAAATTTTAAGACAGAACAAGAATAGCTAACCAGAAACACTGGTGTCATCAACAAGCTGAGCTAGCTGCTTCGCAAGAGACTCAGAGAATGATAATTGTATGGGATCTGGCCTCCACCCTTCAAGACTCAAAAACCTGATTTTGACAGCATTCTGAGAAGGAATCCATCCCTCAATGGCGGACTCATAGTAGATGGATTTAAAACACAGAATGCTAGTGGCCATATTTAAAAAGAGAAATATAAACATCACAAGGACCACAGTCCTCATACTTGCTTGACTAGAGTATTATTCCCCAATAGGCAGACACATCTGGGAATCCAAATTATGATCAGAAACTTGTACGGTTAGCACGGACTTAGAAAAAGAGATATTAGCTAGTTGATTCAATTCTTTAATATTAACAGACAAAAATGCTTGCTGCCTCTATCTTCAAAGGAGAGATGATCTGGGCAATGAAAAATGGTTTCACTGATATTCTCTCTCCTAGGCATTGTTCAGTCACATCATGCCAACATCTACCTCTGTGATTGTAAATCCTCTGAGGGGGTCAGGGACATTGTCTATCTTGTTCATTACTATATCCCATGTTTGGTACCTGGTAGATATTCAATATATATCTGTTGGCTGAATGAGCTCAACTGATCTTGTATGTTTGCAAGGCTGACCAATGCATATTCTGTTTTCAAATGCATGAATATTCAATCAGGTCATTATAGAACCTGCTGGCCCAGGGGCCATTTTATACTAAAGCTGACTTTACCCATCTCTGCTCTAATATATTAAACGCGGAATGTCAGGAGGGAGAGGGACCTCTTCTATTCCTTATTTCAAAATTCATTATGGATGCACATTTGAACTATCCCCAACCACCAGCAACAATTATTTTGACCTAGTCCAGATTATTTTATTTCTAGTTGATATAATTCCAATTTAGCCACTGGTGAGGATCTAGAAGCCATCTTTGAGTCATGGAAATTAATCCCTAAAAAGTAAGTGAAAGTAAGTGACAACTGTGAATTGAACCTTTTCTTCTCTCTTTCTTCATCTCCAAGGCTTTTTCTCCTCAACTTTCTTTTGAATCTAAAGGCCCATTTCCATTTCTCCTTTCCACTCCTGTAATAACATACTCACTGTGCAACCTCCATTCCATGCTACTTAGAAGAAATAATTTATTTTTCTCCTTTCACTTTCCAATGTATTTCCACATAGCCCCAACACATTTCACTATCCAATGTATTTCCACATAGCCCCTCATTCAAAACCATCTTCAACGTGAACTTCATGCAAGATGACTTCCCAATCCTCGACACTGAGTGAATTTATTTTTCTCAATGTTATTGCAAAGGAATTGTCTGTTTTGAAGATTTCACACACAAAAAGCCAAAAAATGTAAGAATATTAAACCAAATAAGGCAAATAAAAATGCTAATGCTTCAGGATCAGATTCTCATTAAAATGCTGGTATATGTTTGTGCAAAATTTGTTGTATAGGGGACATGTTTGTATATAACACAGACAAACACTCTTTTCTTTATACTGCTTATCACACTGCAGAAGCAGAAAGAATAAGCTGTAGTAATGTACTGAATCCCTTAATGCCAGAACAATGTATTTTTTGCCTTGACCCCAGCCTCCACAAAAAAAAGTTGATCAGCATGGCAATACTGTAACCAATTAATTAACTGGCCTGTAACATCACAAGGCAGATCTAAAACTGCAGGGGTATGTAGCTATGAAACAATGTCACATACTTTCAAACAAACATTTATTACTTGCTTATAAATTAGGTAAAAACGTCTAACAGAGTTCCTGGCACACAGTAGAAACTTCTGAAATTTTAATTCCTTTTCTTCCTTCTCTCTTTACTTGAGTACCCCCCCCCCCCCCCCCCCAGGCACTTACAAACAGGTGCATGTTATTTCCCTCACTTGTTCTGTTCATTAATTGATAATGAGTGAATTTTGAGGAAGATCAACATGGATGCCCACAAAATAGGTTTTCTTCATAGTAACAGAATTCTTGATGTATCTTCATAACAGGAAAGACTTAAATATCGAACATGAAAGAAAAAATTAAAATGGATGTTCTTATCAATTGATTTATGCTCTTTTGTCAACCATCTGGACTTGCTCCTTGTGCTAGAAATGTCAAAGACAATTTTTTAATACTTTTCACTAATGCATTTCCTTCATCACTCCTTCTAGGGCTTTCTATATACTTAGCAAGCCAGCCAAAATAAAAATTTAGGAACAATTACTATTAATAAATGCAGGCTCCTGGGTAAACTGTCAAAACATTCCCAAAGGTCCAGATTATAACCTCCAATCCATTCTAGTCACTTCTATCTAATTACAAAGTGCATGCCATTCTAACTGAGGCACACAGTTTTAAAGTTTAACATTGACCTATACCACACAGAGATCAGAACTGGACAGAGGCCCATGACTTACTATGATTTATATTCTGTCATTGAAGCTAATGCATAGTGAATGGTTCAAAATCCTCTTTCCTTTCTCCAGCTCTTTAAATGGAATCAAGCATAGGCACAATATTAATTTTAAAGTTAACTTACTCTAATTGAATGGCAATGCTTTATTATAGTGATGTATCAAACAAGGACCACAATATATCATAAGTGACACAGCTAAAGTAGATCCTTTTATGCTTTGCTTTTCTTTCTCCTTGATTTTTTAGCCACAAGCTTTTTAAATACCACCTTTCGTATTTTAATATACTGTTAGTAAATTAACATTACCAAATCATCCTTATACTAACAAGAGCATTCCTAAATCATGCACAGTGGTATGCAAACCAGTTACTATTACCACAAACAGAGCTATTATTATATCACAGAAACCCATAACTGGAGGAATCTTAAGTGGTCATCCAGTCTCTGTGCCTTCTTTCAAGAAGAATCAATTTTCTCACGTGTGTTCCACCTTTTTGTCCCTTGGATGGTTCTGTCTCAAGATAAAGTAATGAGTAAGTGATATTTCTTCTTTGTTATTATATAGCATATTATATAACCTAACAGAAGCTCTGCTCACTTACCGAATTTTTCAGTGTGCAATACATTATCATTAACTGGAAGCACATGTTATACAGCAGATCTCTAATATCTTTTCTTCCTGCATAACTGAAACTTTGTACCTACTGCACACCAACTCCCATTTTCCCCTCCCCCAGTCTCTGGCAATCACCATTTTATTTTCTGCTTCTATGGGTTTTATTATTTGCCTCATATAATTGGAACCGTGCAGTATTTATCCTTCTGTGGCTAGCTTATTTCACTTAGCATAATGCCTTCAAGGTCCATCCATGTTGTGCATATGATAGGATTTCCTGTTTTTTAAGGCTGAATAATATGCCATTGTATGTATATACCACACTTTCTTTATCAATTTCATCCATCAATGGACATTTACTTTACTTCCACATCTTGGCTATTGTGGCTAATACTGCAATGACTATGAGAGTACATGTAATCTCTTTGTGATCCTGATTTCAATTTTTTAAGATATATATCCAGAAGTGTGATTGCTGGATCATGTGGTAGTTCTAGTTTTAATATTTTGAGAAACCTCCATACTGTTTTCCACAGTGGCTGCACCATTTTACATTCCCATCAATAATGCACAAGGGTTCCAATTTTTTCACATACTGATCAATACTTAAGATTTTTTGTTTTTTGATAATGGCCATCCTAACTGGTATGAGGTGATATCTCATGATTTTATAGTATGGCACTGGCATATGCAGATATATAGACAAATGGAACAGAACAGAGAACCCAGAAATAAATCCACATATACAGTCAACTGATCTTCAACAAGGGTACCAAGAATACACAATAGGCAAAGGGTAGTAGTCTCTTCAACAAATGCTGTTAGGAAAACTGGATATCTGCATGAAAAGAAAGAGAAAGAGGAAGAAAGAAAGAAAGAAAAGAAAGAGAAAGTAAGTTTGAAGGAGGGAGGGAGGAGGGAGGAAGAAAGAGAGAAAAAAAACTGGACTCTTAACACTATACATAAACATCAACTCAAAATGGGCTAACTCTTTTTTTTATTATTATGTTACGTTAATCACCATACATTACATCATTAGTTTTTGATGTAGTGTTCCATGATTCATTGTTTGCGTATAACACCCTATGCTCCAAAATGGGTTAACTCAAATGTAAGACCTGAAACTGTTAAGTTCTTAGAAGAAAACATAGGGGGAAAATCTTCGTAACATTGGTTTTGGCAATGATTTCCTGAATATGACATTTAAAAGCACCAGCAACAAAAGCAAAAATAGAAAATGGAAACTACATCAAACTAAGAAGTTTCTGAAAAGTGAGCAGTCAATAAACTAAAAAGGCAACCGGCAGAATGGGAAAAAATATTCACAAATTGCATAGCTCAGAAGGGGCTACCATTCAAAGTATAAAAGGAACTCCTACAATTCAATAGCAAAAAAAATAACCTGATAAAAAATGGGCCAACTCTAATGCTATAGTGGTAATCATTTTTCACTATATAAGTGTTTCAAAACAATATGTTGTATGCCTTAAACTTACACAATGTTACATATCTATTATATCTCAGTAAAACTCAGGGGAAATGGACAAAGGACTTGAATATACTTTTCTCCAAAGAAAATATACAAATAACCAACAGGTATAATCAATCACCAAAGAAATGGCATTTCTGAAAAGATCATACTCAATGATAAAAGATGATTCCCAGTGACATGTTGATTTATAACTTCCCAGAAAAAAGAGGAACTTCCTATGGTTGGTTTGGAAATCAAAAATGATTCCTGTTAACGCCTGATTTTCACTGCAAACATTAGAATGAACCTAAAACAAAACTGTGAGATTTATGCTGACACCCTCCATCCGCCTTGAGAAGTATCCTGGCTTCTGTGATTCTTACTCATATTAATTGTGAGAATTGAATGAGAGAACATATGTAAAAAAAATAAAAACATTTTATAAACTTAAAAATGCTATACAATTATGGTATTAATTTTAAAAATGGGATTGATAAAAATGATAATAATTAGAAATGCCAAAGTGAGAAAGACAAGAGTCTTCGGCTTTATACTGTAGAGAGCTGGGGATATGTAATTTAACTTGAATAATGTGAGAAATTCTGTTGTGTTATTTTTCTTTAGGAAAAAAAAAAAAAACACTATTTAGCCTAATCCAGCTGCAAGTCTTACCAGTGTTCTTGCAGATCCAGAACTTAGTTACACTCATCTGGAAATCTCACAGATGGTCTCCCTCTCCCCAAAACACTTGCCCTCTCTTCTGACCACCATCTCAGTCTAATTTCTCATTGTCCTTCAGATTGCCATTAAAATGTCACTGCTTCAAGGGAAATGTTCTGCCCCAAACCCCACTCCCATTCCATTGGCAGCATCACACTCCTATGTGTGGGGCGAGAGTGATGCTAGTTCAATGCTCCTGGGTGTTTCCTAGATAACGATAAAGTAATAAAGTAATGGTATCAGCATAAGCCAGCATTAAAGCACATCACCCTCTACCTCCTAGGCGAGTTGCTCTCATCACACATCACGAGTTCCAGGAAAACCCCTAGTTCTAGGTTTCACGCCCTGCTTAGTACCTGGTCCATGGTGCAGAGCTTAGCTGCTCACCAGTTTGCTTTGAGACAGCAACATCCTGACAGAAGTGAGAGTGAGAAATATACTTTCAGAAACCCTATGACTTTATCAACATGGGAAGAATCTAGAATGTAATAAATGCCTACACAAAGTTGAGCATTTAATCCCACGCACTGGTGCAAGAATGACTTATTTCTATACTTAGCTCTGCGTTATTTTATTATAAAGAGAAGCAGCTGACACATATCAGATTCTTCACTGTGATAGCATAACCACTCTTTGCTACCTGTGAATCATACTAATTCATATTCCAAGAGGAGGCATCTGAGCGGAGTATCTCCCTGTGTCACCTGGGACTGCTCTACTCGCCCTTGTCGGTTCTACAAATCTCATGGCTTGTAATTAATCTTCTCAGACCCCATCTATGTCACCAGAAAATGTGGGTGTAGTGTTTGTAAGAACAGCTAACATATCCAAATAGATGGTTACAACACAGCATGAATAAAATCTGATGACTGGACTACATTTATCAGAATTTTTTCCAGGCTAACAGAAAGAGAAAGAGGAAAAAACAACAACAACAACAACAACTGGCAACATGGAATTTTCAGTTGTTTCTGTTTTTCTACTCCAGCTTCTCTCGAGTAAATATAACATCTAGACTGCTGTCCTTTCCAAAGCCTTGAATTTTGAAAAGAATGCAAAGTTGATTGTATTCTGCCCTCTATCGTGCCTACTGACTGCAATGCTGGAAACAGAAATGTTTCCCCTTCTGACCTTAATATCAATCAGTGGACATTGTCAAACCTGACATTTTATTGTCCCTTCCTTAGTGGCATGCTGTAAATAGAAACATTATTGTTATAAATTGTTCTCTGAAGTTTGACATTGTACAAATTACACTGTGTACTCTATTTTATTAAATGGTAAAACTCAGCAAGCTTTCTATCAGGAGGCCAACCTACAGTACTTTGTTCTCCTAAGAAATGAGTTCTACATTGGCAGGCTTTAAGCGAAAGGTCTCATCATAACCATTCTATCAACAAATAACTCATAAAACCTTTTCTTAGGATATACATTAAAGCATTTATCCTGATCTTTAATATATCTTAACATGGAGAGGTAATACGCTGCATCTCAGCATGGTCTGATGCCTGCACTTAGTGAAGAGCCAACACAAAAACACAACATCAAGAATTCATGTAGAGGGCGCCTGGGTGGCTCAGTTGGTTAGGCGACTGCCTTCGGCTCAGGTCATGATCCCAGGGTCCTGGGATCGAGTCCCGCATCGGGTTCCCTGCTCTGCGGGGAGCCTGCTTCTCCCTCTCCCACTCCCCCTGCTTGTGTTCCCTCTCTCGCTGTGTTTCTCTCTGTCAAATAAATAAATAAAAATCTTTAAAAAAAAAAAAAGAAAGAATTCATATAGAAACAAAACAGCAACAGAATGGAAGTAAAAAGGGGTCAGTGTTTTTCTGGTCCTTAAAAAACATTTAAGTCAATTACAAATATCCGAATGTCTGAATAGATACTGTTTAAAGTACCAGGACAGATACATGGAATACCAAGAATGATAAGGTTATCTTCATGGAGCTAGTTGGGTAAGTATTAGATACACACATGAAACAGTAAGAAAAGAAGAGAGTACATGACAAGTGACTGCTAATCACAACAGATGCTCTAGAATAAGAGTTGGCAAACCACAGCTCCTTTATAAATAATTACAAACTATTTGTAGGAAACTTTGTTAAAACACAGCCACACTCATTTGTTTAGGTCTTGTCCAGGACTGTTTCCGTGTTACAATGGCGGAACTTAGGAGCTGCAATGGAGACCTGCTGGGCCACCAAGCCTAAAATATTTACTATCTTTTCCGAAAAGTTTGACCAACCCCCACTCTAGAAAACTAAAGGAGAGACTGCCATGCCCCGAACTGCTAAAGAAAGGTTCAAAGAATGGGTAGACGTCAGCAAAGGAAGGAAATGAGGGAAGAGTGCTCCAAGCTGAGGGAACCATATGAGCAGAAGTGCAGAGGTGGGAATCTGTTGGGGCCAACCTGGCGTAAGGTGGGGAGGGAGGGGCACGACGGTTTTCCATACCCCATGGAAATGGTAGTTTTGATTTGGACAGGGAATGAAAAAGCACCTAAATGCCAAGTGAAGAAATGAAGACTTTGTCTTCACAGCAGAAGAGAGCTCTGTTGTGATGACTATTATTTTGTTTGCTTTGCTTCATTTTTAGTAGATAATTAAAACAATGAAAGATACAGTTTCCAAATATTACCATTTTTTATTTCAATAAAGCCATCATTCTACTGCATCTAACTTAGATCAGTTTACTGCAGAGCAAAGAAAATAGTCAAAGAGCTTTTTATACATCTGTATACATTCATCCTCCCTTTTCATTCATTTCAAAGAAAATTTAACATTGTTATTTATAGTTTCTTAACACAGCACATACTTGTGTCCCTTACACCTGTGATCCACATTTTCTTCATGTTTAATACTTGAAGAATCAAAGCCCTGAGTAGCAACAGAGATAAAGAATGGTCTTTGACCCTGTCCTTTTTGATTTACAGGGTATACAGGGCTGTCATTTTGATTTGCCCAAAGGTTAAAGCTTAAAGACAGTACAGAAAGTACAGTCCTCCAAAGAGATAAATACACTAGGGCCAGCTCCCAGGCAAATGATATTTGATATTTGTGCTCCTGGCTGTTGGCCATTTTAGTCTAGTGCTGGGGGCTCCATTTCTGCCTAGCAGAGTTGTGGCAAGTCTGCCCAGGTATTCAGTACCCTGAGTGGTCCACCCCAGCTGCAAACCATCTGGGTCTACTGTGCTTCCCTAAAGAGTACAGCCACATTCCGAGGCAGAATTAGAGGGTTAACGATAGGTGTGATCCCAACCACCGAGGATCCAACTAAGAGTGACCTCCAAAGCTGAAGGTTCCCCTGGTACCACATGCACCTTTCAGGACCCAAACGGACTCCACAGCACCACGCAAAATGTACATGGAGACCTCCGTTCTCATTCAAACCAATCATGTGCTCTGGAGGCTGAGATGAAACTAGACTTTGCTTGACTAACCTGGTTTCATGGAGAACTTTTAGATTGGGCAGGTTTGGAGGAATAGGTTATAATAGAAAAATCACAGGCTCTGCCATCAGAAGGTTTGAGTTTAATTTTACTAGTGGAGTTCCCTTGAGCCAATCACTTAATTTCCCTGAACATAATTTTTTCCTACCTGTAAAATGACATAATCATAAACTCACAGAGTTATCAGGGCCATCAAATAGAAAACATATGTGAAACCATATTGCAAACTTCGAACTACTCTACACATATTTCTTTTTATTACCACTTCATGTTTTATACAGCAGTTACTGAAGTGTTGTCTGGGTGCCCTGGAGGTACTGCGACCTTTTTAGTTCTGCAACAACAAAATTATTTTTATAACAAAAATCACCTGTTGTTTGACTTTTCACTCTGCTTAACTCAAGTGTACAGAGGAGTTTTTTCAGAGGCTAAGTGATGTATGATGATGTCATCACTGTATCAGCTGGTGGAATGGTGTGCTTGTGCTCATCCATGTTTTCCTGAATTTTCCAAAGTAAATCTTTGGGGTCCTCGATAACTGTTAAGAGTGTAAAGTGGTCCTTATAGCATAACATTTGAGAACTACTATTTTATCATGTAAGTGTAGATCTCCTTAAATGCACTTATTATAAGCAAATAAAGCACACATCATTTGCTCCTTTGTTAAGTATATGTGTAGATTATAGAAGCAGAGAGAAATATCTTTAAATGGTACACACTTGGGAGCTTATCTTTTAATGTTATACACTTGTGAGTTTAAAAATAATACAAATGGAAAAGAAAAACATTGCAACTTCTGTTCTATCAACTAAGGTGGCTATTGGGTACATTTGTTGAGCATACTGCTCTACGGCACACACAAGAAAAGTCCAACACATTTCTTGCTCAAAATATCTTGAAACAATTAGTGAACATAAGAGTATTTTATAGAGAAATATGATATGTTGATTAAGATTCTCACTGAGCTTTTTGGGGTAAAATTAGTAATACAATTAGACATAATTTGGAACTTAAATGTTCTGTGTAGCACAGACAAAAAGTAAAAAGAATTAGGATAGGAATACATTTATGTCAGAAATCAGTATTATTTATAAAGCCATAATAATAATGAATATTAATTTAATAAAAATGAAATAAAAGTTTGTTGGCCTTGGGAGACAAGACTTAGGAGCTGACCCTGGTTGTTGTAATAATAACCCATAAGTATTTTTTGGCCTCATATACTATGTTCATGCATTATAGCAACAAAAGCAAAAACTATTTTTTTAAATTGGGCTTCACTGTTTTGTTTGATATTGAGAGAACTCACCAAAATCTCAAATATACAGGACCACCGCTTACAAGTGCCCTTAACCATCTGAATCTCTGATCTATCCAGACAGATTTTTGTTTGGGATTTGAGCCAGAAGCAGAGAAAGTCAAGCAGGTCTGGATCTAAATGGAATCTGAGTATAAAGCCATCCTGGAAAATAAACCTAGCTCTGGAATGGAAAACAGGACCAACGTAGCAGGTAGGCAGGAATCAAAAGCTGAAAGCAATACCCAGGACTCCCGAGCCAAAGCATTTTCAACATTTAATATCCTACTGAAATAAAAGCTATGGCAGAGAATAGCTCCATTTTCCATTGTTAGTTTTCCAGGTCACGCTTTGTTAAAACTGATAGCTGGTAATAAATTGTTCTTATATGACTTATAGTAGAAAATCTTAGTAAAGGCAAAAAATTTATGCAACTTAAAACTCCATACAACAGAATAAGTTGAGAGATCATTTTAGGATCCATAGAAAAGACTAGAATAAAGTCACTTTTAGTAAAATTAGTCCTGACAAAGATTGAATCAAGAAAAAGGCTAAGAATTAGGACATGCTGTAATGCCTTTTGGGAAATTTTGATATTTCTTTCTCCCCCAACCCCCTTTTCTCTGTCTCTCCAGAAGAATTTACAATTTTAAAAGGAGCTCTACTTTATTTCTTCTCTTTCTCCTCTCTGGACAAGCTAGCCATAAGAATGGGACAAATAGGACAGTATTTTTACATATTTTATAATTTTTATATTCAGGAATGGCTAGACATGGGAATAAAGATCACTTCTTTCTTTCAGGAAGAAGGGAATTATATAATCTCAAAGTAGTACAGATTTAATGAGGTAATATGCAAAGGCTAAGATTTACTATTAGCAACTATCATTCACAGGTAAGAAAGTACCATTCCGCTTTCCCCTAAATATATTTTTCTCAATCTATTCTCTGCATTGTTGAGAATGACTTCTGAACCCTGTAGGGGAGAGCTGAAGGTGATCTACTTTTGAATGTGTACTCACAACAAAGCTCTCCACTGATAACTTGGTGCCAGTGAACCAGATAAAGTGGTTATAACAGAGCCCCCAGAACCACGAGTCACCTTGAAATGACAATGGCTTCATGGGTTTTATATATAAGTCCAAATGAATACATATTATGTTTTACTGGCCAACTATATTTCTTAAATCTGTGATTTCAACATAAATATGCCCTAGATCACTTACTAATTCAACCAAAACAATATTTATTGAGCACTTATTATATGTTAAGCACTTTCCTAGGTACTATGTAGATAAATGAGACAAAGTCCCTATCAAATTAGTTTTCAGCTAATTATGGGAAATAAAACAAGTACAACAATAGGTACCAAAAAAAACTATAAAATGAGAGCTTCCCTTACATTTAGTTTAGTTAGGCAGCCTATGAATTAATAGCAAAACATGATATATGCCAAATTTATAAAGATCTATAACAAAATAGAATCAAAATCATTTTCTTCATTGGTAATGTTTAATGACCACCTACTAGATGTCAGATTGGTATCATTTAATCCTCAGAGCGTCCTAGCTGAAGGTAAGTTTCAGAAATTCTGCTAAGACTAGGTGGTACAGAGAAGCAGAGAAGTTCTCCCATATGAAGTTGCCTTATTGGACTTAGGAAGAACTTTCACTCTGCCTAGGGAGTGTTGGTTTAAATGTCTGATTTAAGTCCTCTCTTATAAGGAAGCAGCAGCACAAGAATATATTCAGCACAGAATCCAACATGGTCATTGTTCTGCCCCTGTAAACATATGAAGTCGATGCCTAAATTAGGCTTAGCATGGGGGCCTGAAATCCTGTGAGGAGCACGGAAAAGGACAGGTCTTGAGAATCAGGCTGCCTCACCAGGTAGGAAAGGTGAAGTGAATAATTATACCCAGATAGTGACCTTTTCTGCATGGATGAAAGAATGAAAGACACCTAACAGGGAAAGCTCATGCTTCAAATAATACACTCTCTTCTTACAGCTGAAATATCACTTTAGGGCACAATTGGATTTAAAGTTGTATTTTAAATAATTACAATAATTAGAATAATGATGTTTAAGTAGCTTTTATATTGATATTATGTTACCACTGACAATGGCCTAATTATATTCTACTGACAAGGGCTTTAAAAAAAAAAAAAACCTGCAGGTATGGTAGCAATGGTTTAAGTAGTTATCATGCCAAACTTTTAAATTCCATAAATATTGGAAAATTTGTCAAAGTACAATATATATGATAATTAATTAATATAAAATGAGAGTGTCAGGGACAAGTTTAGCACTCAACTTATTCCAATAATAGATATATTAGAACTGAAAGGCTTCAGGACAAAAGACCAGTCTTACTTCTAGGTTTAAAAAATAGAAACATATTTCTAGCTACCATATCTATATATGGTTTAGTCTGTCATCTACCTTTGAACTCAATATTTAACCAGAAATGGACATTCTCTTGTTGGGACTATTTTAATAAAAATTATCACTGCTTTACAGAATCCACATAATTTTTTTTTTAAGATTTTATTTATTTATTTGACAGAGAGAGACATAGCGAGAGAGGGAACACAAGCAAGGGGAATCCGAGAGGGAGAAGCAGGCTTCCCGCTGAGCAGGGAGCCCGATGCGGGGCTTGATCCCAGGACCCTGGGATCATGACCTGAGCCAAAGGCAGACGCTTAACGACTGAGCCACCCAGGCGCCCCGAATCCACATAATTTTTTGAAACCGTAGTGGGTTCCAAAATATTTTGCTGGTGTTTTTTCTTATATTTAAGGGTAATTTCATAAAATGAATTTTAATACAAATAAATACAAAAAAGACAACCCAAAGGGAAGGGGGAAAATGGGTCAAAGATAACAAGATGAAAGGTGTTTTACAAAAGAAGAAATATACAAGTACTGGGTGTTATACGCAAACAATGAATCATGGAACCCTACATCAAAAACTAATGATGTAATAATGTATGCTGATTAACATAACATAATAAAATTTTTTTAAAAAGAAGAAATATACAATAGTAATAAAAATATAAAAAGATGTTCATCCTCACCCTTTTGTGTTCAACTGAACACAAAAAATTTTAATAATCTGACTGAAAAATGGGCAGAGCACCTGAGAGACATTTTTCCAAAGAAGACATACAGATGGCCAACAGACACATGAAAAAATGCCCAACATCACCAATCATCAGGGAAATGCAAATCAAAAACACAGTCAGATGCCCCCTTATAACTGTCAGAATGGTTAGTAGCAAAAAGACAAAAAATAACAAGTGTTGGTGAGGATGCAAAGAAAAAGGAACTGTTGGCAGGAATGTAAGCTGGTGCAACCCCTGTGGAAAACAGTATGGAGGTTCCTCAAAAAATTAAAAATAGAAGTACTATATGACCCAGTAACTCCACTACTGGAGAACAAAAACACTAATTTAGTTTGCATTCCCACCAACAGTGCAAGAGGGTTTCCTTTTCACCACATACATATATATATGTTATATACTAATATACAACATATATTTATACATTAATGAATACATATAATGGAATATTAGTCAGCCATAAAAAAGAATGAAATCTGGCCATTTGCAACAACATGGATGGAACTAGAGAGTATTATACTAAGTGAAGTAAGTCAGAGAGAGACAAATACCATATGATTTCACTTATATGTGGAATTTAAGAAACAAAACAAATGAGAAAAGGGAAAAAAAAAAAGAGAAAGAGGCAAACCAAGAAACAGACTCTTAACTATAGAGAACAAATTGATGGTTACCAGCAGGGAGGTGGGTGGGGGATGGGTTAAACAGGTAACGAGGATTAAGGAGTATACTTGTTGTGATGAGCATAGGGTAATGTATGGAAGTGTTGAATCACTATATTGAACACCTGAAACTAATATTACACTGTGTATTAACTAACTGGAATTTAAATAAAAACTTTTTTTAATAATCCACTAATTTAAAAAGAAATATGTACCCCTGTGTTTACTGCAGCATTATTTACAATAGCCAAGATATGAAAGCAACCTAAGTGTCTATCGATAGATGAATGGACAAAGAATACATGGTATGTGTGTGTGTGTGTGTGTGTGTGTATACATATATATAAAATATGTAATGGAATATTACTCAACCATAAAAAAGAATGAGATCTCGTGGGGCACGTTGGTGGCTCAGTCGGTTGAGCATCTGCCTTCGGCTCAGGTCATGATACCAGAGTCCTGGGATCGAGTCCTGCGTCAGGCTCCCTGTTCAGTGGGGGTCTGCTTCTCTGCCCCTCCCCGGGCTTGTGTACATTCTCTCTCCCTCTCTCTCTTTCTCTCTCTCAAATAAATACAATCTAAAAAAAAAAAAAAATGAGATCTTGCCATTTGAGACAACATGGATGGACCTAGAAGGTATTATGCTAAGTGAAATAAGTCTGAGAAAGGCAAATATCATAATTTCACGAATATGTGGCATCTAAAAATGAAACAAATGAACAAACAAAAATAGCAGAAACAGACCCATGAATACTAGGGATTGCCAGAGTGCAGGGGGTGGGGGATGGGCAAAATGGGTGAAGAAAAGTGGGAGCTACAGACTTCCACTTATGGAATGAATAAGTCATGGAGATGAAAGCACAGAGTATGTAGTCAATGGTAAGTTAATAGGGTTGTGTGGTGACAGATGTAGCTACACTTGTGGGGAGCATAGCATAACATATAGAGGTGTTGAATCACTATGTTGTACATCTGAAACTAATGTAACATTGTATGTCAACTATACTTCAATTGAAAAAAGACGTTCACCCTCATTAGTAATCAGGGAAATGAAAATTAAGACTACAGTGAAATGCATTTGCCCCAACAGATTGGCACAGATGAAGAACTCTGACAACACCAAATGCTAGTAAGGATGTGGATCAAGTGGAATGCTGCTAGTTATAGTGTATATTAGTCCAAACATTTTTTAAAAACCATATATCATTATATGGTAAAGTTGAACATTCGGATAAACTATGATCTTGCAATTCTACTCTTCGTTATATGCCCTAAAAAACATTTGCAAATGTGTATCAGAGATATTTACACTAATATTCATAGCAGCACAGTATAAAATAGGGGGAAAAACTGGAAATTGCCCAAATGTCTAATGATAGGATAATGGGTAAATAACTTGTGGTATGTTCACACAATGGGATATTTTACCACAGGGAAAAATAAATGAAGTACAGCCAGATAGAGTATCAGAAATGAATAAAACAAATTACAAAATTTCAAAGATAAGCAATATTAAGAAATATGGGGGAGGGGTTATGATACATAAAACTATTTTAAAATAAAGGCATGGGGATAATGAAAACAGAATTCAAAATAATTGCTATCTCTGAAAGGATCCAAGATGATATTAATAGTATTCTCATTCTTAATTTGGGAGGTAACATTCATTATATTGTTGTACTATATAACACACCTGCATGTTGCCTGCATAATTTTGTAATTGTAAATTTCTATATTTAAATGTCTTTAAAGATTTGCATGTAAAACATGCTACATAATTATTGCTTCATAATTTAATTATTTCCAGTTTTTCTCCTTTACTTCCTAGAAGTACCTTTTTTTATGTAACTCATTTTCCCTAATTTCACTGTATTGATCAAATATTTATATGTGCTGTGAAAAGCCACTGGAAGGAAAGGTGACATGATATTTACTATTTTGTGTATAAGAGAAATGTTGTATAATATCTGTGTCTATATCTCCATAGACAGATTTGAGTTGGAACAGGATAACCTATAGGAAACAGTAACTATAGAACCTACAGAAAATACTTCCTTCACACACAAGGCAGATCCTTCACACACAAGATCACATACAGTGATCAGTAGTGTCAGTTTAAGTTGCACATATTCCTAGTGAAACAATGTTGAATTTGGACTAAGATACCCCTAAAAAGTTTTAATTGTTAAATCCTTCTCTAACTCTTACTCAAATTTTCTACATTACCACAGAACCCATGCTTGTAAACAGCATGATTACAATTTTGATTTTATCTCCAACGGTATAAAGAAAGATTAATATGGTCCCAATGTCTAATCTAAGAAAACTGTTCTATTTATTTTACATATGCACAAGTAGTTATGGTCATTTTTGTTCAAATGATCTTATATCTCAAATATACAGTTTAAATTTCATAAAAAGAAGTTAAATGATATTTTAATAATCTTTATCTAGAAAAGTTTTTCTGCTATCCCTATTCACTCCAAACAGTTTCTAAGTTTCTCACATTAAGACTTCTATAACTGACGCCCTCTCACAGTAATGCTAGCCCTGGCTCTGAAACCTTAATGTTGTATATGTGACTTATTAAATTATGCTGATGTGATTTTATTAATGGAATTGTGAGACACTGTGTTTCTAATTTACACAGCTTCCAGGAAAGAACCTGCTTGATGAGATTAGAGATTTATTTGTTTACTAACTCAGTCAGAAGTTTTGCATTTTGGACTTACTCCAGTCTCAAAAGAAGTCCCAAGGCAGTCATTAACTTTAAAAATAATTATAATCAATAATCATGGAAGTCTTAGACTCAGAACTTAAAGAAGAGTCAATCAGAAGAAAGCCATTCTACAGCAGAAATCTCAGATTTATATTCCAAGGCCATCTAATTATTGATTCTCTACAAATCAATTTCTTTATGTGTAAATGGATGATTACCGATCACAGAAGCTTCTGTCTCTCTCTGTGAATAATCATAGAGATTTGCGTATATTTTTAATACTGCATGGCACAGAGGAACCATAAAAAATGAATTGGGAACATGAAATACTAGAACACCACACATCTAATTAGGATTACATTTAGCTGAGTATTTAAATCAGACACAAATTTGTGATTCCACAAATATACTGTTTTCAAATTTATGGCAATGAATTACTTCAGGGACATGACAAATATTACTAAACTAAACAAGTCTTCAAAACTAGTTTAAACTAAATCAGAAGAAAAAGTACATGACTAAAATGGATTATTCTTTTAATACTGATATTTTTCAGCTTCAAGTGTCCATTTATTCATCTATTTCTTCAAAAAATATTTATTGGGAACCTACTACATGCCATGCAAATGCCAACACAAAATAATACCATACCTGTTATGGTTATGTGTTCATAATGTTAGTGCATAAATAATTATGCCATAAAGTCTAGTTTACCTACAAAAACTTACTTTTTCATTATGCAATCATAGATCAAAATCAGAAATTAAGTAATTGGCAAACATTTTCTGCAAAGGGCCAGATAGCAAATACTTGAAGTTTTGCAGGCTGGATGGTCTCTGTTGCAACAATGCTACCTTGTCATTGCAGCCTAAACGCACCCACACATAACAGATGATACATAAATGAAGGAGCACGGCTATGTTGCAATAACTATTTATGCACAATGAAATCTCCATTTCATATAATCTTCACATGTCACAAAATATTTTTCTTTTGTTTTCCCAACCATTTAACAACATATTTAAATGTATTTGTCTATTCACTCAACTTTTCTCCTATGATTCTGTAAAGTCTCCTTTGTTTAACTGGTAGCTGGAAGTTTGGGTGTTATTATAATTAGCATCATATCTTCTAGTTGGTTATTACTAGTAAAGACTGGTTCTTGAAGCATGGACAGGTTTTGGAAAGGTGGAGATGAGAGAAGAGCTGTCTGGTCAGAGGGACAAACCTTAGGGACAACCCACAGCCTGCAAAGATTAGAAGAATGGAAAAGAGTTTCATTTGTTTGAAGCCGAAGATATCTGGAGAGCGCTGTTAGGGAATGAGAATAAAGCAAGTAGTAGAAGGACATAAACAGCCCATTGGGGAATTTATGTTTCAAAGGTAATAGAGAGTATGCTGGTTGAAAGCATGGATTATGGAGCCAAACTGTGCATATCCTGGCTCTGCAACTTATTAGTTGAGTGACTCTGGATCTCTCTGTTTCAGTTTCCTGGCTAATAAATGGGGAGTGTAATAGTCCCAACCTCATTAGAGTACAGTGAAGATGAAATGAGTTAAGACATGTAGCACCTGGTCTGGATAAGTAGTCAATAAATGTTAACCTTAAAAAAAAATGTGAAAATCATTCGTAGTTCATGGACCATACCAAATAAACAGGATTTGGCCCATGAGCCACAGTTTACCGAACCTGGCTTAGAATATGTTCTCTTTTAGAAAGGTCTCTTTCTAAAAAGTATCATTTTTATGCATGACATTAAAAAAAACTGTGTTTCTCATACGGTTTTAAAGGTTCTAAGATGGTGTTTTGGACAGAATTATCAAACCTCAATATACTTAGACAAAAACTCATTTATTACATTTAATTTGAATTCATTTTAAAAAGAACCTCTCTGAGGATGAAGACTTTTGTAGTATGTTTCCCCTTGCTCTCATAAATTCTTATGTTGAGTTCATCGGATCTGCCTTATCCAAAATATCTTGATATATCTTTAAACACTGGAATTTAAACAAGTAAAAGCAAATATATTGCAAGTTGAGTCCAAAGTGCCTTCCCTGTGGTTCATGCAATTGTGCATATGCCCTTGAGTTGCCCACAGAGTACATCCTCTGCTGCAAATGATCCATCATGGGTGAACCAGCTGTGTGTCATAAGCAGTGTTGAAATGGAATAACCAGCTGAGGAGAGTCACTTTGCCTAGAATGTTAAAGAGTTATTTCATGTGTGTTGCATGACATCTATTCTCAGCTAGCTCCAATTTAAATTATTTGATATGGTTTTACTAACTACTAAAAGAAATCAAATAATTCTTTGAGATCTTAAATATTTATGGATAGTTGGCATACTCTCTGCTCCAAAGGCATGTTCCTGCAAAACATTCGTTGAAAATAAAGTGCCAACAATATGAAAATGTCTTTTAAATAAATGGTGTTCCATTTATTAAGTATTTTGGATCACTACATTTCCTTTTTCTGAGTTTTCATCAACACAGAAGTTAACGATTATTTAATTCCTGTAATTTTCCTTTCTGAATTCTGTCTCCTGGTTTTACATTTCTTTTGAGTCACTTAGTTCTAGGAAATGTCAAGGAAATAGTGAGTTTTTCTCCCTCAAGTTTCTCCTTGAGTTTGTGTAATATAAGTACAACAACATATTTCAGTATCAGAGAATTTCTAAAGCTATGTCTTTGAAAAGATTTTCTATGAATAAGAAAATAGAAGGTATGTACCAGGAACCTGGAACTGTCAGCAAATGGAATAATAAAATTACGCTGTTGAAATCATGTGTTTAGTTTAAAGGATTCTGCCAAAATCATGAAGCAGGAACATTCTGCATCTTTCTCAAGGTCACAACTGCAAGAGAAATTATCTTAATGCTCCTAAGTTGTTCTTAGAACAACTCGTAACTTAGTAACCCTTCATTTAAAAGGAAAAGCTTAAAACATAATTTAGCAATTTAGCAGATAGTATTTCAAAATGAAATCTTCCAGGAGTCATTCTTTCCAGATCAACATAAAAATTCAGTGAATTAACCATGCTCAGGGCTGAAGTATGCCATTATATCTGTTTGGTCACTTAAAGGACCAGAAAATGTATAATTCAACGCATTGTTTATGTTTCTAAGAAATAAATTTAGCTCAGATCGTTCAAAAGTAAGCAAAAAACCCACGGACTTTTTGGTAAATATTCTCACATAGACTATAAACTAAGATGGCTCAAACATTAAATGAAAATAGAGCTCTCTAAATTCTGCAAAACTTCAGAGCAGAGTTCTTGACCTGTTTGCAGCAAGTTGCACCTGTGGAAATGTCAGCTTCAGTGCAGGATCCAGGAAAGAAACATAGGGTAGGGGCGCCTGGGTGGCTCAGCCATTGGGCATCTGCCTTCAGCTCAGGTCATGATCCCAGGGTCCTGGGATCAAGCCCCGCATCGGGCTCCCTGCTCTGCGGGAAGCCTGCTTCTCCCTCTCCCACTCCCCCTGCTTGTGTTCCCTCTCTCGCTGTGTCTGTCTGTCAAATAAATAAATAAAATCTTAAAAAAAAAAAAAAAAAGAAACAGAGGGTAGCAAGGCAATATAAATGTGGCTCATTTGAGCAACTGTTCTAATGAAAACTTTCCACTGCCTTCAGCAGGTTAAGAATACTAAAGCTTCGTTCCTGCTGAGCAGGCCTGGATATTTTCTATTTGTTAACTCCCCAGGAACTTGTCGTAATGTCTCCTGGTGAGGATAAGACAGTACTACATTCTGCAGTTGCCAGCTGGTAGGAGCAAAAACACCTGGGCAAAGTACTTGTTAAATGGCATATTCCTTTTCTGTGGCAGGCACGACAGACTAAGAAATCTTCTGAGTTTCTTTCTTTTTTTTTTAATACATTGCCCAAACTGTCAAATGAATGGTTTAAGTCCTATCCTTACCTCCGCGGCTCCCCGAAATGGGTGGTAGGTTTGATTTTGTTTTCATTGTTGTTGTCTCTCCCACTGGGCTATCTTGCTACTTGCTACAGTAAATGTACCATCAGTTCTTTATCCATCCCTGCTCTCAGAGGGCTTGATGTATGACACCAAAGTGCAACTACCAAAGGGACAACTACTTCTATCCATGAATAATCAAAAATTAACATATTTTCTGTGGACACTGATTACTCAAATATATAACAGCACTGGCTAATTGAAGGTATGTGCTGATTGGCTATCCATATTTAAATCTACAGTATAAATGTAGGACCATGAACAGAATACCTCAGTTGCATACCAAAGAGCCTTCAAGTTCATGAATTGAGAGGTGTAAGCAAGAAATAAAAAACTTTGTCAACATCGCAGTAAGAATCCATTATCAGTTTTTATAAAGAAAGGATGAATTAGTAACATTTTTATTAAGCGTTGTTTTTTCCTTGCCTTTGATGTATGATTTGTTTGAATGTTATGTTGCTTTATATATTATTGAAATCCATTTCTTCTCCTAACAGAAGTAAAAGAAGCTAATATGTTGAGGTAACCTATATGTGACAAACTACACTAACTCAGAATATAGGACAGGTCTTATTTTATCAACAACCCACCTTTCTCTGATATTATTCCTTCACTAGCTTTTAAAGTACATCCAGCCCCTTACAAATTCCATTCCAACTATTTTTCAGAGAGTGCAGGAAAATTCACACATGAGTTTTTAATACAGTGCCTGAGGAACCAACTGGCATTCGTCATTTGCCTCCTTTTCCGCCCACAATGATGTGAGTTCATTTTCGTGACGGTAGTTGTGGTGGTTGTATCTGCTGCTTGATTCTCTGGGTCCCTCACAACCAAGACGGGAACTTGACCACCACTTGGCCCTACCACCTGCACTTGACAAATGTGAATCTACCAAGGTATGGTGCTAATGTCAGAACCAACAATGGTAGCAAAGCTCAGCTTTGCTGAAGTAGAGGAACCCTCTCCCTAATCTTCATGCCACAGTGCATGACCATGGTTCCATACAAGGTTGCCTTATCCTTCTAATGTCTCCTAGATATTCTTATTTAAAAGAGCATTTTGATTTTCCCTCTTCCCACCCCATGGCACATGTCCACAGCTAGCTGAGCCAACAACAACGTGAGAGGTGGGCACCATGGGACAGCCAAATTCAACCTTCCTTTTTAATGAGTGAGCCAGTCGGGATTAAGCTCACTGCCTGACTGTACCTTCCCATTGGCATATCCTTTCCTAGGAGAATCCTGTGTGCCCAAAGATGAAAAAAATGTTACTATCCCTGTTTTCCAAATGAAGAAGGCTTAGAACAAGACCAGTTATGTAATTTTCTAGACCTAGTATAAAATGAAAATGTGGGGCTCCTTGTTCAAAAAATATTACAAATTTCAAGATAGTCACCGCAGAGTATTAAACCAAGGGCAGGGTCCTTGTGTAACTGAACAGGTCACATGTCCAGGAAGGCAGACCTGCACAGAGAAGTGAAGTAGCTGAGGCCACACAGCTACTGCATACCTGAATAATGATTTGAAAACAAGGGTCTGACTCCAGCCAGCACTATGCTCCTACATTCAAGGTCACCAGCTCCTCTATTCCCCATGCAATATCTCCAATGTCCTTTAGATGTACCTGGTCTTGGCCAAACCTAAGAGGAGAGCATAGCTCAGGTTCAAGATGGCAATCACAAAGTATCACTGGTCTAGTGTCTTACAGATAGACAGGTTACCACTGAACCAGTTTAAGAAGTCAGCATTTAACACTGTGGAAAAGCACAAGACAAGAGTAGGTTGAAGACACTCAATTTCTGAGAAAATTGAATAGATCTTTGGAGTGAAGAAGAAACAGACTACGAAAAATAATGCATTAGTACACATGAATAACAGTTATTATCCCTTCCAATTTTTTTTTCTAAATTACCTCAAAGTAAGGAATGTTCCCATATTCTTAAGGATTCCAGGAAGAGAGACTCTGTCCTTGGAAAGGTCCAATCTTGCCTCTTCCTCTGAAATTCTCCTGCTGTTTCTGAGGCACTATGAATTTTTCTAAGAATAACAATTTTTACTTAAACATGGTTATGAAATATCTTTCTGCTTTAGACCAGAACTGTCAATATATGTTCTCATAAAGTCCCAAGTCAGACAGATCTAGAATTAAAGCCTCATTTATATCTATTACTTACAAGCAAGGAAAATGATTAATTTACATCTCTCTCTGAGCTTTGTATCCAATTGAGAGATTATGCCTAGCAAATAAGCATTCAATAAATATTTATTTTCATTTCTTCCCTTTATTTTAAACACTTAACTTTTATTGTAGTATTTGCATGACTGAGCCTTTGTAAGCTTATTTTTTATTGGAACTATGAATTTATTTTCGATATTAATGAAGAAATGACTAGTGATAGGTATTTGATAAATAAAAACTATAATCAGGCTGCCCCATATATGTCCCTATTTACCCAGGACAACGCGGGTAAACATCTGTTGTCTCAGCTTATTAATAAAGAATCCCCTTTTATTCTCAAAAGTGCCTGATTCTGAATGATAGATTTTATAACCACCCTGACTATAATGCAACTAGTAAAAACTTCAAAAGTTACCTCCCATTCAGGTAAGTTGTTTTTTACAAAAATTGCTTTTGTGTGTGACTTTGCAAAACCAGTTAGAAAACAGGGAAATGACATTCATTCACATATAATTCAATCATTCATGTATACTCAGCACTTAACTTCCTGTAACCCCTCTGTTAGGCATGTATGGACAATAAAAATTAAAAACACAAAACCCCTCTCATTAGTTTCATTATCTTGTGTGTGTTTCTATATATCTTTATTTATTTATTCACTTATTCTACCTTTCTGAAATGGCTCAAGGACTAGAAACATTAAGAACCATGTTCCTAGGGATGCCTGGGTGGCTCAGTTGATTAAGCATCTGCCTTCAGCTCAGGTCACGATCCCAGGGTCCTGGGATGGAGCCTCACGTCGTCAGGCTCCCTGCTCAACAGGAGCCTGCTTCTCCCTCTCCTTGCCACTCCCCCTGCTTGTACTGTCTCTCTTTGTCAAATAAATAAAATCTTAAAAGAAAAAAAAAAGAATCATGTTCCTAGATTAAAGAATCACACATCCTTTAACATTTCCTTACAGAAATAACTGTCCTTTTTCTTCTGCCACTTATGATTTCAACATAGAGTATGGAACACTGAAGATCAGTTTGCAAACATAGCCAGAGGGCGAATTCATACTGTGTGTCTATACCATATCTTCAGCTGTGGCTCTTCCGAGGGATTCCTTCCGACACCTCTCCCAGCTTTGCTGTCCAACGGCACTTCTGCTGCTCTGACTGACCTGGTCGTCACCATGCTCCCTCTCAGTGTGCTTTTAAATAAGGATGGATCTGGGTCCCCAGCTGTACTACAGGTTCCTTGAGGGTAGTTGAGAAACCTCAATAATAATATTAATTGGAATTTATTAAATATGTGTGCCAAATGCTTGAAATTCTTTAGTTATTTAAGCTTTAAAAAGATCCTTTAAATTACACTTTACAGATTTTTTTTTTTTAAAAATGAGGCTCAGGGGTGCCTGGGTGGCTCAGTCGTTAAACGTCTGCCTTCAGCTCAGGTCATGATCCCAGGGTCCTGGGATCGAGTCCCGCATCGGGCTCCCTGCTCCACGAGAAGCCTGCTTCTCCCTCTCCCACTCTCCCTGTTTGTGTTCCCTCTATCGCTGTGTCTCTCTCTGTCAAATAAATAAATAAAATCTTAATAAATAAATAAACAAATGAATGAATGAATGAATGAATGAATAGATGAGGCTCAGAGGAGGGAAGTAACTTGCCTGAGTTTATTTACCCAGCTGACAGGAAGCAGGAGCAAGATGTGGCCCATGGTCAGTCTGACTGAAGTCCATGCTCCCGGATGCTGTCACTTTCTTTACTAAGCCTGAAAATTATAGTTCTCCAGGCACTAGGCATAGTAAATGCTCAAAAAGATTTATTTATTCCTATGTTTGAGTAAGCTTATAATATAGAATAGGCAAGCACATTTTAAAGGTTTTCAACAGAAAACCAAAGCAATGTGATTTTCTAAATCAATTATTTTAATCACAAATTATTTATCAGCTCAGCACCTGGCCCGTATCCTATAAACAACAGCCACTCAAACATTAGTTGAACAAAGGAACAAACTTATATTCAGGATTTTAGCCTTGGGTCCTTTGTTTTGTTCTTTTCATTGCCAGGTTGAGCTCCCTAGTTAAAACAAATTCCTGCTCAGCCTGAGCCCAACAGCATGACAACCAAGAGACCGGAATACTTAGCCTCAATGTGGATTTGGTGGGTTTGGCCAGAGAGGCAAGACCTGATCACAAAAGTCGCTCAGAACCTAATTCTTGTCAGAAAGAGACAAGAGGCAAAAGACAAAAGACATCCTCTCTACTAAGAATTCAGCAAGCAAGCAAGCAATGGGGATGGGAAGTCTGTAGTGACAAGAGCAATATTTTTAGCATCCTCTGAGAATCTCTTCTGGTGTGTCTGGCTGTGTGATGGAAATAAAAAATTACAGAATCAAAGTAAGGGGAAAAAGTAAATAAGACATGCTGTACAACTCCCTCTTTGTATTTTTTTTTTTAATTTCTGTATTCTCACCTAGAAAGGGGGCTGGTCGTATTCTATGTCATCTCTAAGTTCTAAATGCCAAATTGGAATAAATGGCAAAAGTCTCCATTGGAGAAAACCTGTTCACCTTCATTCATGAACAGTGCATCAGTTCGTTTTCTACCAACCCCTGGATGTGAAGCCAGAAGCTTCCTGAATGCCTGGTGCAGTACTGGCTATTGAATTTCAATTTTGAGCAATATTTCCCGAAATGTCACTTCCAGAAAATCTGCATCAAAGTCATCTAGATACTTACTAAAATGCGGATTCCTAGACTCTGCCTCAATCCTATGTAATCGGGACCTCTAGGTTGGAGGCCAGGAACCTACATTTTAAAAGAAAATCCTTAAATGATTTTTTTAAGCACACAGACATTTGAGAACCAACCACACTGACCTTGCACCAGACCAAAAGAAATCCCATGTGTAGGACACATCTGATATATATTTGAATTCAGTCCGTGAGAGCCCATAGCATTTCATCACCTTTACCGATTTTTCCCTAGTTTTACTAGCGTGTGCAGGACACGACAGAAAGCTGTCAGTACCTGGATAACTAGAATGTGCTTGGATCCAAATCCCGGACTTTGTTGCTTAGTGGTTATAATGTTAAGTAATTTAATTATCTCTAAATTTCCGTTTATGTATCTGAAATACAGAAACAGTAATAAAACCGTAATAACATCTCACACACATTGTTGAAAGGATTAAATGTAGTTTATGTTCCCAGCATCCTAAGTAAATTAAAGTTCCCATTCCTTATAATTTTTTACATTGTTATTCTTTTTTGCCTCAACTTAGGGCCTCGCTGTGTTCTTTCATAGCCCAGTCAGAGCCTTGGGTCATTAATTATTTTGGTCCCAAGGTCTCCCAGATAAAACAACATCAGTCTTGTGAAAGGGAAGGGTGAATGCACACCTGGACAGAAGATGGATCTGAAGAGCAACACAAACCTCTCCCAGCTGCATCCACTCGGAGACAGGAGGGGAAAAATGCCTGTCTGGCATGGAGCACAGCTGTTCTGCTTCTCAGAGCTACTTGGAAACCCAGCTTTAAGCAAATCTTAGGTAGAAAACCACAGATTTAGTCAAAAGCAAAGGGCAACCCTCATCTTTATAAAATAATTATGCAATTCACAAAACTAATGAAAATATACTTTCTTTACACAGAGAGCTCTTCGGGTGCATTTTAAATGTTTCTGCAAGCAACATTCTATCCATGGATTTTCAACAACTCTCCCCACTAGGTCGAAGGCCAGTAGGATGACTCTCTCTTTCCCTCCTGAGAAGAATGCTTTTCTTTACTCGGGCTTCCTGCATTGCCTCCAGCAGTTCAGAACTCCGGAGAACCAGGAAAAAAAAAAAGTCACAACATAAGCACAGTCTCCAAGCCCTTAGAGAAAGCAGAGGCCTTCCAGTAGCCTCTCAATTGCTAAAGGAGACTGGATGCAAATGGTAATGTATCTGCTGGGGAGAGAATCCAGACTGTTCCTGATTTTCAAGTTAGGTGCCAGGAAATAATGAATGAATGAGAGTCTGTGCCAGGTGTTCTAGTCTCTGCCCTTCCATTAAAATACCTATGAGGAAGTCACTTCTCTGGGCTTTGACGCTCTTACCTCGAAAATGGAGCTATCCCTTCCTTGCTTTCTCCCAAAGGACCATTAGAGGACCCAAATGAGCAAATGTACATGAGAGCCTACTAAACTGATAAAGCAGCACAGATACAGGGAATCATAACTCCGGAATATTTAGTTTGACAGACCCAGCACCCATCCCCAACTCCTTTTCCTAACTTTCCAGTGAGAACTAAGAAAGCAAATATTTTAACTCCTCCTTTTCTCTTACAAGCACAAATGGCCTGTTACCTGGTGGTAAAGCTTTCCAAGTAGATATGGTGAAGTGTTGCCTTTCTTTCTTTCTGCCTTGAATGAAGATGTGACACCAGGAGCTACAGCAGCCAGCCACCCTATAACCATGAGGCAAAGAGCACAAGGAGAAAAGCCAACATGGGAAGGATGGTGGGAAAGAAAGACAGAAAGAGCTTAGGTCTATGACGGTAACATCGTAATAATATTGACCCAATTCCAGAAACGGCCTCCATCAAAAAGAGACATAAGAAAAAACAATTCCTATTCATGTAAACTACTATTAGTCAGTTCATCTGCCACCCCTGTATTCCTAACTGAAATCATGACAGAAGCAGGAATAATCCTTTTTACAACTTAAGTCAGATCATGTCACGTCTTCACTTTAAAACACTCGCAATGACATCTACCTCACTCAGGGTAAAGGCTGTCTTCTGGGGACCAAAAAAGCCCAACACAATCTGCCCCTTGTGAACTCCCTGACCTCATTTCCTGCCATCTTCCCCTGATCTGGCCCACTCTTTGGTCTTGACTTAACACACCACATACATTCCTGTCTCAAGCTTTTTTTTCCTTTACTCTTTCCTCAGCTTGGAAGGGTCCTCCTTCTAGATATCTGCTTTTCTTCTGCCAGGTCTTTGCTGAAATGTTAACTTTTGGTGAGACCTTTCTTCTAACACATATCGAATTACAAAAATTCCACCTCCCCAACACTGCTTTACTTACCTGTAACTTTTTTTTTTTTTTAAAGATTTTATTTATTTACTTGACAGAGAGAAACACAGCGAGAAAGGGAACACAAGCAGGGGGAGTGGGAGAGGGAGAAGCAGGCTTCCTGCCGAGCAGGGAGCCCGACATGGGGCTCGACATGGGGCTCGATCCCAGGACCCCAAGATCATGACCTGAGCCGAAGGCAGACACTTAACGACTGAGCCACCCAGGCGCCCCCTTACCTGTGACTTTTAAAACTAGGACCAACTCTTGGTTTCAGCTCAGGTCCGGATCTCAGGGTCATGGGATGGAGCCAGTGTAGGTTCTGAGCTCAGTGGGGAGACTGCTTGAGACTCTCTCTCTCTGCCTTCTCCCTCTCCCGCTACCCCTCCCCCAACTCATGCTCGAGTGTGTGCTCTCCCTCTCAAAATTTTTTTTAAAATCTTAAAATTATTATGGATCCCCTATATTTCCTGCAAACTATAGGTTTCACCCAAAAAGCTGACTTAACACTTGAGCCTTTATACTTTTCTGAACTGTAAAAAGATCAACATTTAAAAAAAATTATTAATGCCATGACAACTTTCAAAAGGGATTTGAGGCACTTTTTAAACAAGCCACATGCATAGTAAACTGTTACATTAATAAATATAATTAAAAGTCATGAAGAGTAAACACTTTAATGGTTATTCCTCTTTCTACTTTATCCTAAGCTCTTTGGGTGGGCTCAGACTCCTTGGTAAGAGTCCAGAAAAATAATTAACTGTGACAACTGGCTACCACCGCAGCTAGACACCTATGCCAATTTACAGAAGTCCCTACCAAGTAAATAAAGTCCATATTCTTCAAGGCCTGGGGTTTCCTCCAATTAAGCAATGGCTTCAAAATAGAACAGGTGACAGGGGTAACTCAAATCACTTAGCTTGTTTCCTCTGGCTCACCAAGTCAGCAGGAAATTCAGCAACTCTACAAACAGGTCCAGAGAATGCTTGGTACATTTGCGCTGCTAAAGCTAAGGCTTACTGATAAATTCTTGAACTGATAATTATTGAACACTACATCTGAAACCAGGTATGCACTATATGTTGGCTAATTGAATTTAAATTTTAAAGAATGAGAAAAAAATTTAAAAAATAAAGCTAAGGCCAGTCCCCACGATCTCATTTAGTTATCCCCTGAACCTCTGCCAGACTCCTCACCTGACCCTCCCCCAAGATCCTAATCGGATCTCAAAGCTTATCTACTGTTTACTTCATTTGCATGGGATGTTCCTAACATCATTAACATGGAAAGAGGAACCACATTCTTTTTTTTTTTTTTAAAGATTTTATTTATTCATTTGAGAGAGAGAGAATGACAGAGAGAGAAAGAGAGAGCACATGAGAGGGGGTAGGGTCAGAGGGAGAAGCAGACTCCCCGCTGAGCAGGGAGCCTGATGTGGGACTCGATCCCGGGACTCCAGGATCATGACCTGAGCTGAAGGCAGTCGCTTAACCAACTGAGCCACCCAGGTGCCCCGAGGAACCACATTCTAAGGGTGACATTAATGTAAACCCCTGCCCCACTTGGCTGGGTTTCAAGTGACTTTGTTGATCTGCACACAAGTGAGGTATCTTCAATATCTCATTTCTGTTGCTCATCACATGAAATCGCCCCTTCTTGCCTATCAGGGCACTTTCGTTCAGCACTTTTTATAAAGCCCTTTACCCTGACCGCTTTACATAGATTTTTATCAAATAAAATCTGTGACTGGTGGGGTTTTATTTTTTCCAAATTAAAAATATAATCCTATAATCACATATACATTTCTCAATGGTCTATCCAATTTTTCAAGAAATATTCATTGAACTCTAAATATGTTCCAGGAACTGTCCTTGACACTGAGGAGAGTGGTGACTATAGGCAAAGTCTCTTCATGGAGTTTATAGTTTACTCTGATATATTAATTTCATCTTTACTTTTGCAGGTCATCTTACTAAAAGTAAACGAAAAGGGCTATTGTAAGTGAGCATTAAATTAAACATAAGCCTCTTACTGCTTAAAACCAACAAGAGAAATAGTAGCTTATCATATCACATTGGTAATCATATTATTCAGGAGAAAAACTCTGTTTAAAAAAAAAAGCAATCATAAAGGAACTTATCACCTGAGTCATTATACAAATGATACTACAAAACATGGGGGAGAAATCCTCACTAGCAGACTGACAGAACATGCACATTTCTTCCAAGAGCCACTTGACAAAATATGCCTGCAATCTAAGTAGCTTTATCATCAGTAAGTTGCAGAATCATGAATTGGTTTTTAGTCTAAATTGCAAGCCCTAAAGCATATTGAAATATTAAATTAGCATGAGGCTCCCAAACCCTTTTCTAGTTAAAAACATATCTATTATGCAAAGAGCTAAGGTTTAACTTAAAATAAGCATCTATATTTAAGCAGCCACTCTTTAAACATTTTGAAAATAAAACAGAAACAATGTCAACGGATTCACACTATTCTGAAGGCTTTCAGGAGAAAACTTCTCCCGCATGACCTACTTAATTTTGGCTCAACTCCAGAAGTTTGTCATCATCTCTCATTTTAGAGAACCATATCATGCTCTGTGATTTTCTTTTTTGATCCAGCAAGACATAGGTCTCTTTCTAGAATTGCTTCTCAGTAATCCCTTCAAGAAGATCCCCCGCAAGAGACCCGTAAGTTCATCTTGGCATACAAATATGTTTAGAATCTCCCTACAACGAGAATTTTTCTTCTAAGAAATATTTTAAATTTACCTCCTTCCACCTGATTAATGACATATATAAAAGGAGCAAACCCATTAATTTATAGCCTCTTCACTGGTTGTCCCTAGCAACCACCTTTAGCCACTCTTCTCCCTTGGAGTCATGCATCTTTTATAACGTCAGAAAATCGCATATAATTTTAATTGGTTTTATTACATCTTCCAAGGATAAAATGAGAGTAAGAACAATGTAAAGAAACAATACCGGGATTGACAAATCTGTGTCCTACTTAACCACACAGAAACTTTTTCAACTGGCAAATATACTGGAGGTTACTTTTAGCAGTAAGATTGCATTTTGAAAAGTAAACTGGCATTGCTAATAAAATATTCAAGGTTATGCAGAGAATACAAACTGTCAATGAGGGATTTAATGGTTCTGCAGCATTCTTTCATACTCCTAAAAGTTTCTTCTTGCTTCGTAACGCAAAGAATTCTGTATTGACGAAATACTAATAGACACTGCTTGTGTTTTAGTAAAGAAGAGGACAAAAGATTCTTGAAGATAGGGTTTTCAGTCTTACTGTCTCTTTATGAGTTTTCTGAGCACTTTCTGCAGGAGGAATGATGGATGGTACTGTTTCAGTTCCAGCTAACTATTAAAACTGTTCCCGGGAGACCTCGTGAGGCTCCCATAGCACTGGCCAGAGTCAATGTGCTTTAAGAACAAACTGTTAAGGGGTGCCTGGGTGGCTCAGTCGTTAAGCGTCTGCCTTCGGCTCAGGTCATGATCCCAGGGTCCTGGGACTGAGCCCTGCATCAGGCTCCCTGCTCCTGGGAAGCCTGCTTCTCCCTCCCCAACTCTTCCTGCTTGTGTTCCCTCTCCAGCTCTCTCTGTGTCAAATAAATAAATAAAATCTTAAAAAAAAAAAAAAACTGTTAAGATTCTATTTTTAGGATTATATCTTCAGGTTCTTTTAGAAACTGGATCTGGAGGGGTACCTGGGTGGCTCAGTCGTTAAGCGTCTACCTTCGGCTCGGGTCGTGGTCCCAGGATCCTGGGATCGAGCCCCACGTCGGGCATCCTGCTCCGCGGGAAGCCTGCTTCTCCCTCTCCCACTCCCCCTGTTTGTCTTCCCTCTCTCGCTATGTCTCTCTCTGTCAAATAAATAAACAAAATCTTAAAAAAAAAAACAAAACAAAACTAGACCTGGAATCATGACTATCCCACCATTATGGCCACAAGTAGACTTCAAGACATCCTTTCCATTTGAGTAACCACTTGCAGTTTCTTGTCTTCACATTTATCAAATAAGATTCCCCAAAGGGAGAATCCTACTGGCTTAGCTCATCTTCTCTTGCCAGGCCGTGAATCCTAATCACTCAGTACAGCTTAGCTGTCCTGTGTCAGGGGACTCCTCTATCCAATCAGCTGTGGTTTAGGGCAGACTAGGACCAACTGGTTAAAGCCATGGCTCCCAGACCTATTCCTGCAGTGGGAGAACCTGAAACATGGAAGTTCCTCTTACAAGGGACGAAAGGTAGAGAAATGCCATGAAACACATCAAATACAGCCCATCATGCGCAAAACACTGAACTCATTAATGGGGATTACTCACATTTGGATAATTCCACCAAAGGTAGAATCTGTGAGGCAAAAACACAGAGATGTCGTAAGATGATATGGACACCTATACAGATACTTTAACTAGATGTCCTAAGACATATAAATTTAGTTAGTGGGCCTTTTTTTTTTTTTTAAGATTATTTATTTCAGAGAGAGAGAGAGAGAGAGCATGAATGGGAAGAGCAGAGAGGGGAGAGAGAACCTCAAGCAGGCTCCACACTGAGCATGGAGCCCAACACGGGGCTTGATCTCAGGAGCCCAACACGGGGCTTGATCTCAGGACCCCGAGATCATAACCCGAGCTGAAACCAAGAGTTGGTTGCTCAACCGACTGTGCCACCCAGGCATCCCAGTGGGTCTTTCTTTTTAAAGAAAACTGCATATATCTAACCACTTCTTTTACACAAAGTTGGCAACAACACTCCTGATATAATTTGAGGCATAGCATGTAGTCCTTCCTACCTAAACATATCCCTAGACTTTATTCACTTCTACTCCAAAGGGCAACACTGACAGTAAAGTTTGTAAAAGTAATGCAATGGCATTCAAAACTATCTTTCTCTGCTGCGTGGCAATCATTTTAATCATTTGTTATTTGGATCAGCCCAAACATTTTCCTTCCTCAAGGCGTACATTCAACCCAACTTCCTCATCCCAGCAAATGGCACTGTTCCCCACTGACACAGAGGATATGATGGGGGTCATCTTGGCAGAACTTCTCATCTTGAGTGTCTCTCCCCACATTCTCCTAGGCACAATCACCACTTCACTTTAACATATTGCTCTATGTTTCCCAAGCTTCTCCCTTTTCCTCCCTGTCCTCTGAGAAAAAAGGGACAACCTCTTATTCACGACCTAAAAACCTATTTTTCAAGTCCATCTAATCTCACACTGTACCTTCAATCTCTCTCACTCTGTCTAGCTCTCTACTGCTTCCCTCCTCTACCCCATAAATTTATTAACTCAAGTATTCTAATCTTAAAGCAATATGAAACAAGCATCAAAAATGAAATGCTCATGAATATGGGCTCTTCTCCTTATGAGGTGACTGTTTCAGTACCTCATCAACATTGATATAAACCTTGTAAGAAGAAAAAAACTAACCATACCAAGTACATTTGGATTCTGTAATTTTGCTGAAATACGTGAGGATAACAGGATGTGTTATGTCACACAAAGCATAGGTTTTCACTCAGAAGAATCTGCTTTAAACACATCTTTTCCTCAGTCTCTCTCCTCGACCTCAGCTACTATATCTTACCTGGAAATCATCCCACTGGAAAGTGCTGAGATCAGCCTTTCCTCCTTCTCCCCCATTGATCTTGCAAAGTAAATGTTTTTGCTTCAATATAAAACATAGCCTAGCCAAGCTCCAGTAGCTTCCTCTTAACCACTTTCTCAGAAAAGTTCTAAAATGCCCTCCATACCATTGCCCAAAACCTCCTCTGCCCCCAGACACCAAAGGTCTACCATCATATTTCTCTGTTGGATTGCCCCAATACATCTCCTCTGCCTCTGATTTCTAACCACAAACTC
Organism: Neomonachus schauinslandi; assembly: GCF_002201575.2. Classification (NCBI taxonomy): domain Eukaryota; kingdom Metazoa; phylum Chordata; class Mammalia; order Carnivora; family Phocidae; genus Neomonachus; species Neomonachus schauinslandi. Next base: position 68,356,442 of record NC_058407.1, read on the forward strand.
TTCCTTAATCCCCTGCAATGAATTTTTTCAATTCTCAACTGAAATGACTTTCTTGAACTTCACCAAAGATTTCATTACCAAAGCCAATGGGTTTGCCTAATTTTCTGTGTGTGTGTGTTCTTGGAGCCATTTTAAACCTTCCTCTTTGAACTCTTGTCTTGGAGACAAACAGAGCTTGAAGTCAGATAATCCTTGCTTCAAATCCAACTGCGCCACTTAAAAATTGCACAACCCAATTTAATAACCAAAGCCTCCTTCTCTGTGCTAGAAATTGGTGATAGTATTTCATTTGGTTGTTATGAAAATAAAGTAAGTTAAACCCACCATACAGTGACGGAAACTCATAGATGAGTAAGAGTTCCTCCTCCCCCAGCACATGTGACAATCTTCTCTGCTATTCTCTCCTTTTTCCTCAGTGGCCATTCCTTTATCTTTTATGGGTTTTGCCTCTTCCAATCTGCTAAATGTGAGCATATGTCAAAGTTAGTTAAAAACTTGCACTTTCTCTGCTTCAGTGTCACCCTCCTCCTCTTCTGTCTTGCTCTCTCTCTGTGTCTGTGTGTGTTGCTCTGTCTCTTTCTCTCAGAAAACTCACAACTCTATAGCTTTGACATATACAGCCCTTTCTCCCATGCTTCTGTGCCTCCCTCTTGTCTTAAAATCTCCATTATGTCTAAAAATAAATCATCATCTTATCTCTGGAAACTGATCCTCTTCTGACAAACTTTTCTCTATCAATGTTGCCATTATTTTAGCAAGCAGAATTATTCAACAACTTCCCCAGTGCCTGGAAAACAAAGTCCACAATCTTTTGGGCACATCATGTTGAAGCCCTCTATGATCGGCCTCCAACCTCAGATGTTCCTCCGTCGTAGCTCAGAAACACTTAGTAAACTCCTGCGGCTCGGCCTTTGCTCTTCTTGCAGGCCCTCTTGCCTAGAATACTCTGCCTTTCCCCAACTTCATCTAAGTTCCAAGTTTCTTCAAAAACTAGGTCAAGTTCCAGCTCTCCCTGAGTTCTTCAGTTGCTGCAAACTTTCCTTCTGAATGTTTGCAGCACTTACTATTGATATCACCCCTTTGTACTTCACATGGGTTTCCTTACATGGTTTGCCAAAGGAAAAAGAGGGGCAATCCTAGAAGAGAAGGAAAAATTCAGTATCTATGAAGCCTCTCGTGTACCCTAGTGTCTGGGCTAGGAGTTTTCACTAATCCTCACATTATTTCTAAGAGAGAGATGCTGTGTTGCATGTGTAATCATCCCAGGGCCAGGAGCCTTCACATTTATCATATTTGGAAATCTTCTGATGACGCTCACTTTCCCATTTTTTGTTTCAAGTTCCCAAGGTACTTGGGATAGTCTATGTGTAAAATGTGTCATAACAGAATTATGCAGCTACACATAAGCTATTTTCACTATGTTCTTCTTATTTAGGCTGTCACCATTTAGCCAAGTGAGAGGCTAGGTCTCTAATTTTAGTCCATAAAGCTGTCACTACGATCCTCATGGACAATTTACAGTGACATGCCCATAGGCATGTCAAGAAGAAATACATATAAATGCCATAGTCAAATACTTGGTGGCAATTTATTCTGCTTTTTCTGTTGCTGTAATTTTAATGAGCACACTGCAAGTTCTCATGTGGGACCCACAATCCATTAGAGAATGTTGCTACATACACTATGCAGGCACTTGCCTGTCATCGAGTGATTTGCTGACAAAATGAAAATTATGCCTTATTTCTTCAATGTGACAAGAGGTAAAATAGTGCAAACTTTTGTAAATTACTTACAAAATGGATGCCATAACCCATCTACACTTTTTTTTAAAGTAAGGACCTCCCCAAAAAGAAACAGTGAGGTTATCACACGTTCTTAAACCACAGCAATACATTTGCCAGCACAACTGTTGGCAAAATCGTCTCAAAAACTGAGCTTCTCTCCTTATAACAGTGGGGAATTTGCTAAATAAATAAATACACAAACAGAATTCTTTCACAGTTATTCATTTATACATTTTCTCTTAAAGAGATTTCGATAAAGTGACAAGAAGGTGGGTGCCATAAATCCATTTTCTTATAAATGTCTCTGTTATTCTAATTTCGTTCTAAATTGTAGCTACTTTGAGTACACTAAGATGTATTCTTTCCTCCTTTGATTCATACAGTTGGTTTGTATGATCTGCAAGGTTTACAGAGGAGAACGTACAAAATATGTTGACAGTACAGTAAACAAAAGAGCGGAAGACAGGGTTTAACAGCAGAATCCACATGAGCTTACAGAGCTCAGATTACACTTGCTTCAAATCCACTGCTTGGTTTACTGCAATAATTATATGTACATTACAGAAACCACTTGCCTGCCAAAAAAGAAACACTATTCAGAATGAATGTATCTATGTGGTTTTTTTTTAAATCACCATGACAACTTTTACTTCTTCAGTATATGAATTTGTTAACTGCTTGAGACTATGTTAAGGAAGAAGTATCCTAAAAATAAGAAGCAGTGTTCAGTTCATCTTTAAATTGATACTGCAGAAAAATACAGAAACCCAAGAAAATGATTTCATTGGCATTCGCGGCAAAGAAAAACTGATCCAGGTAATATCACCTACCAACGCCTTCCTGGGTAGTACCTGGTGAAATAGCTTTCTATTGTGATTACAGAAGATCATGTTCAGAGAGAAAATATAGGTTTCAGATTTTGTCATAATGACTTGACTATCTCTTGTTGTATAAGTGAGCTTTCATTTTTGAATAGAGGGTGCTGAGATTCCTGGCAAATGTATTATTTTGAGCAAGTTAAACTGCCCAGTATCTGATGTCAATAACAAGTATGATGATTGTTTCAGAAAAGAGCATCTCTATTTCCTGCATCTCTATAGTGTTGGTTCTCTCCAAATTAAATATTGAATAAAAATAATGAAACACAGCTGCTCTCAAATGGCTTCTTATCAACCCAATTGGAATAAAAGAAATGTTTCAGCAATGATTGATTTTTACATAGAATAATCTCAGTTAAATAAAATTGGAAAAACTGGTGAAATTCTGATATTGTGAATCGAAGCTTATATGGGCAGGAGATAGACCAGATTCAGGCACCACTGCTTAAAATACAGACACCATTTAATGCAAAACAAATCAGTTGCATTCAAGCTTTGTTATCTGATTTTATCCTGACATATACTTTGTATTTCTGCTTCTAGATAAGTAAATCAAGGAACAGAGAAGTACACGGGTTCGCCCACAGCCACCCGGTTCATCAGTGGCAGAATTAAGGCCAGAATCTAGATCTCTACACACTTTCAACTGTGCTCTTTAGGCTGTCTTCAATAATTTATATTGCAGTAAAAATATGCTGCAATATAATTTATGTTGATTTTTTTTGGACAAATCCTTAGTTTTTTAATCTATTAGCTGGCCCTATACCTTCTATATTTTTATCCAAAACACTTAGTCATAGCTTAACTTTTTATGGCAAATCTTCTCTCAGAACATCGGTGACTTTATATACCAGGATATGATAACTTGGGGGGGATCCTTTTACTCTCTTTAAGGGACATAAGTGGTGTATACTTGCAGTTTTGGGGAGGTTCACAAAAGTTATTTGATCACATCCCCATTATCTCCTCACAGCACTTATTCCCAGTCTGTCTTTTGTGTTTGTGTATTACTTGCCTCCCACTAGAAATTCCTTAAGAACAGGACATTTTTGTTGAACAAATGATTCATTCAGAAAACACTCTTAAGCAACTTGGTAATTTATTCATTTTTATTTTTTTTAATTTTATTTATTTTTGCAAGAGAGAGAGAATGAGTGGCGGGGGCGGCGGGGGCAGAGGGAGAAGCCAACTCCCCACTGAGCAAGGAGCTCAATGCGGGAATCGATCCCAGGACCCTGGGATCATGACCTAAGCCAAAGACAGACGCTTAACAGACCAAGCCACCCAGGCACCCCAACCAACTTGGTAATTTAGATACACAACTCACTTTTCTAATGGGGGCAGGGATTCACGAAACACAGCCACCATCTTAGATTGAAGAGTTGCAACATACAACACTTTAAGCTCCATAAATGGAAGATGGCCATTATTTAAAGTAATCTCCTTCAAAAAGTCCTAGGCAAAAGTAGGGTCGAGCTGTTTGGCTTTCTTCCACAGAGTCAGCAATAGCCCACAGGCATGAGACTGGCTTTGATCGGAGCTTTTGCATCCATTTCTGCACTCTGCATGTAGGTGCCTGCTCACATCTGCTCTGCAGAACGGCTTGTGCCTGCCTTAAGTGGAACCCAAACCTTCCTTACTTCACACTCGGCTCATTAAGCCTGACCTAAATGTGCCAGCTCTTTCAGAATCCTTAAAACAATGCCACAGGTTCCATTTATAGCTCCACTTTCTGAAGGAAATTCTCCCCCCCACCCAAAATATGTGGCTTCCTTCTCTTTGATTACTGGATTAAGGAATTTGAAAAGGCAGTGCGCTGAGCACAGAGTCTGAAGCCAGACTGCCTGGGTTTAAACCGAGGGTCCACCACTTGGGATTTGGAAACCTGAGCAAGTTATAAAACCTCTCTGTGCCTCAGTTTCTTTGTCTGTAAAACTGGGATAATAATATAGCTTGTCCCATAATAAATTATATACGTGAGATACACACACACACACACACACACACACACGCATGCATTAAAAAATAAATACAACATATCACTTAGCACAGTGTCTGACACATAGTGTTAGTTGTTGTTATCAGGTTGAATGGACAACCTATTATTCATTTTTCCTAGTGTGTCACCTACTTTTCCACAGTTGTTCTTTAAGTATAATTTATGTTAAAATACAAAAGAGACAGTCAAGCTCAAGTTCCTGCTATCTGCTGAAGTTGCCACACACTTTTTCAAGGCTGTATCCTAACCCCTGTTAACTGTTATTAACATTACAAAATTCTTTCCAACTCTGTTCAGGAAGTGTAATGAAGCCCTCAAAACACTTAATCTCTAAAAAAGAGATTAAAATATAAGCTAAAATGTTAACTCGAAAGATGAGAAAGTTTTTGTTAGGACCACATTTCCCAACATAGCATAAATAAGTGGTTTGAGAACAGAGGTTTGAAAAAAGGTGGCAATATCCTCATTCCCTGACCCTGGGAAGAAAATTAGTAGGATGCTAAAAAAAGCAATTTCTTATATTATAAAAATAAATGTTTACAAATGTGTATCCATGTATGGATCTTATAATTCCACTTCTCACAACTTATCCTAAAATCATGACGTCTGCGAGTTTATATATATGAATCATATTATGACTTTCTTTTAAAAAATAAAAAGCTAGAAACAAGCTAAAAGTGTAATAATTTATACAATTTTTGGATTAAAAACAATAAATGGTCCTCAGCTTTTGAAAAAAATTGTATATTATGGACATAAAAAATGATTATAACATATATGAAAAAATAGGAACAAGATGTACAGTAGGACAAACTTTTTGCTTACAGAGGATGTGCTTAGGGCACCTGGGTGACAGTCGGTTAAGCATCTGCCTTCAGCTCAGGTCATGATCCCAGGGGCCTGGGATTGAGTCCTGCATGGGGCTCCCTGCTCAGTGGGGAGTCTGCTTCTCCCTTTCCCTCTGCCTCTCCACCCTGCTCATGTGCTCTCTCTCCCTCTCTCTCAAATAAATAAAATCTTTTAAAAAGAGAGGATATGTTTATATCTTATTTAAGATACATTTTAAAAATAAAATAAAATAAAGGGGTACCTGAGTGGTTCAGTCAGTTAAGCATCGACTCTTGATTTCAGCTCAGGTCCTGATCTCAGGGTCACGGGATCAAGCCCTGCATCAGGCTCCATGCTCAGCGAGGAGTCTGCTTGAGATTTTCTCTCTCCCTCTCTCTCTCTCTCTCTACCCCTCCTCCTGCTCACTCTCCCCCCCGAAATAAATAAATAAAATCTTTAAAAAATAAAATACATTTATAGAGCACATAATATGTTTCAGACATTATTCTAAGCACTTTGAAAATACTAACTAATTAGGGCGCCTGGGTGGCTCAGTCGTTAAGCGTCTGAGGGTCCTGGGATCGAGTCCCACATCGGGCTCCCTGCTCCACGGGAAGCCTGCTTCTCCCTCTCCCACTCCCCCTGCTTGTGTTCCTGCTCTCGCTATGTCTCTCTCTGTCAAATAAATAAATAAAAAATCTTTAAAAAAAAAAAAAGAAAATACTAACTAATTTAATCTTCATACTAACCCTATAATAAAGGCATTATTATTATCACTTTACAAAATGAGGAAAATCAAGGCACAGGGAGGGAAGCAAACCCACCTGATGTCACACAGCTAGTAGGTGAACATGCCAGGATTTGAACTCAAGCCTTCTGGTTCCAGAGTCCATGATTTATTCACAATTTTTTCCCCTAAGGTTGATTTTTGACTGCCCATATATATACTTTTTAATTTTCTACAGTGAATTCATATGATTTTTGTTACAATCAAAATGATTTTAGGCATGTGGTAGAAGGTAATCATAAAGGATAACAGCATCACTGAGACTGGATTGCTGTTCCCAACAACTAAATATTTATTCTTCACCAAAGTGTGTATTTATTTTCATGAAAATGTCATCAATGTAAACAATCAGTAGAGATATACAAAATTTTTATTTATTGCAAGTTTTGTCTAAAGCAAATTTCCCTATCTCTACTTAACTTTTACAGGATAAAAAAGCTCCCTAATAACTTTTTTCAATAGAGTTTATATAGCAGATTTATACTTTCTTTGTTCCAGGTTGTTTCCTATGTTAACAGTTTGAATTTAAATCATCTAATTGTCCACTTATTATAAGCAAAGAGCTCTCTGATAAAAATCTTACAGTTAGCTTATGGCTGTGGCTAGGCTGCATACTATGCTGGTATTTGGGGGCATGGACATTTTGGGGGGAAGAGGTAAAGTCTACAACAACAACCTTTACTGCTGTTTATAAAGAAAGTATCAATCATTGCACAACCTAACTCGTAATCCTAAAAGCTAAGGGAAAATTATGCTCCAAGTGACAACAAGGTACTTCTGATATTTAAAACATACTTTGTAAAGAATTTCAAAGTTTTCAAATTTTATTTTTAGACATCTTTTTTGAAATATGCCATATGGTTTTTAAGATAACCTCTCCATGCAGCTTTTGCAGTTATCATAACCAACTCTTTGACACAGTTCAGTTGAACTTCAGAACTGATTGTTTGTATATTCAGGGAGATTTGCAAGAAAATCGATTTTCAGATTATGGAAAAGAACAGACTTCCCAGAAGTCTCAATATGACCCCAAGATGTTCTTCAAATACAAAGCATTTTAATTTCCTCAGACATCTTTGAAAATTTACAAATTACCAGATAAATTATTCCTTTCCAATCCTCAATTAAAATTTATAGGCACATATTCTTTCTAAATACAAACCTTTCAAAGTAGGAAAATCTCTTTCTCAATATATGTCATTACTCTCAAGGCTTTGGTATCCAGGGGACCTCCATTCAAATCAATTAACCAAAAGCAAGACTTTCATGTTGTTTACAGCAAATATTAAAAATATGTCACTAGTTACCAGGGATGTAATTTTTCCACAAGTTCTTTGATCTGCATCATTTCCTTTCACTTCTAATTACCTAACTTGGTGAAAAAAATTCCAAGAACATTTAAAGTTATCCCACCCAAATTTTTTTTTCTTTTCTTTTCTTTTTTGAAACGACAGATGTTGGCGGGGATGCGGAGAAAGGGGAACCCTCCTACACTGTTGGTGGGAATGCAAGCTGCTGCAACCACTCTGGAAAACAGTATGGCGGTTCCTCAAAAAGTTGAAAATAGAGCTACCATACGATCCAGCAATTGCACTACTGGGTATTTACCCCAAAGATACAAATGTAGGGATCCAAAGGGGTACGTGCACCCCGATGTTTATAGCAGCAATGTCCACAATAGCCAAACTGTGGAAAGAGCCAAGATGTCCATCGACAGATGAATGGATAAAGAAGATGTGGTATATATATACAATGGAATATTATGCAGCCATCAAAAGGAATGAGATCTTGCCATTTGCAATGGCATGGATGGAACTGGAGGGTGTTATGCTGAGCAAAATAAGTCAATCAGAGAAAGACATGTATCATATGACCTCACTGATGAGAGGAATTCTTAATCTCAGGAAATAAACTGAGTGTTGCTGGAGTGGTGGGGGGTGGGAGGGATGGGGTGGCTGGGTGATAGACACTGGAGAGGGTATGTGCTATGGTGAGTGCTGTGAATTGTGCAAGACTGTTGAATCACAGATCTGTACCTCTGAAACAAATAATGCAATATATGTTAAGAAAAAAAAAAAGAAGAAGAAGATATCCCACCCAAATTTAAAGGCCGTATTTGTCCTATCTAAACTAACACTGAGCGACGCCTGGGTGGCTCCACTGATTAAGCGATTAAGCGATTAAGGGGCTGCCTACGGCTAAGGTCATGATCCTTGCTCAGCGGGGAGCCTGCTTCTCCCTCTGCCCGCCACTCCCCATTTGTGCTCTCTCAATCTCTCTAATAAATAAATAAAATCTTTTAAAAATAAATAAATAAAGTAACATTGACTTTGAAATAAATAACATCCGTGTAACAGGATGTGAAATGAGAGTCTTCCTATCTCACTTTTGGCTGGGGTCCTTACACAATAGGTACCAAACACTCCTAAGGTCCAAGGTGGTGGTATAATAAAAAAATATATATCTTTGGTTTTGTCCTGGGTTCCTGATACAGAGCTTCAAGAGCCCTTGGATTTCCCAAGTCCCTGTTTTTCATACATGTCCCTTTGGACCATATCAGTTTATACTAGCAAAGGTACTCCTGGGTCCTGGGGACGGGAGGGGGGCTGGGCAGTGCAGCTGGACGGCTTCATGATGGGAAGGCTGGTTGCCAGAGAAACCAACCATGTGATTAGAGGGTTAGAATTTTCAGCCCCACAATCCACAACTTCCAGGGAGGGGAAGGGGACTAGAGATGACTTTCAATAACGTGGGCAATGAGCTGCTCAAGCATGCCTATGGAAAAACAAAAACCTTAGATAGTAACTCTCCACAAGGAGGCTTGGAGATCTTCCTGGTTGGGAAACGTACTGATGCACTGGTAAGTGGCGTGTGCCTGGGGAGGGCATGCCAGCTCTGGGCTCAGGACTCGTCCAGACTCTGCCACCCTAACAATCTGTTTGACTGTTTATTTGCATCCTAATAAAACAGTCATTGTAATTGTAGCACTTTCCTGAGTTTTCTGTCATTCTCCTGAATTTTCAAACCTGAAGGACTGTAAAAACTCCTGAATTTGTAGCCAGGTGGGACAGAAGTGCGGGCAGCACCAGAAGCCAGGGCTTGCAGCTGGCATCTGAAATGAGAACGGTCATGGGAACAGAGACCCTTAGCCTATGGAGCCTGTGCTAACTCGGACAGTTAGTGTCAGAACTGAATTATAAAAAACCCACGTGGTATCAGAGACCGCTCCAGAGACCTTCTAAAAAACCTCTGTTGCAACCCTGACCTGGACACCCGCATCTATTAAGGGTGGAGAGACTGAGAGAAGAGGCTGAAAATTATAAGAACTCTTGGTGTTCCACAGGGTCAGAGAATGATGTTCTTGGGAACAGGGAAAGTGGTATCCGAGAGATTCATATTGTCTCCTAAGGTGATTTACTAGGGCAGGGATGTGTCCTACATCTGAGAAATTTAAAGAGGAAGAGACAGTCAGCCTACCTGATCTGACAGCCTTGCCAAGAGAGGTCCCTGCACTGGGGACAGGCCACAGTAGCAGAAAGTATTGAGCTAAAGGGTATGTGACTTCTTCCCCTGGGTCAGACATGCGCCACGTTTGAGAGACAAACAGGAACTGTCTTAGTCTCTGGCCAAGAGCACCCTTGGGACAGGGTGGGGACATGAGAAGCATCCGGAGGAACGATGGTGGAACAGTAACCAGCCAGAAGAGATTTCATTTGCCCACATCAAGGGAGCTACAGGGGAGACATTCCCAGCAATGCTGCATGAGGGACTCCAAAGAACTCACACAAGCTGCCTGAAGAGACCCAAAGGGGCTGATCATGGCAGTTATAGTCAATTAGGACTTTTCCTGCTCCTAACTCCCTGGAGGAGCCAGAGACAGCCTAGAAAATTAGGAAAAGAAGTCAGAGTGCTACGTGGAGAAACATGAGCCCATCCATGGCTCTTTACTAAGGTTTGCCTGAAGCAGCCTGAGTCAGGAGGAAAGGGGCCTTTCAGCACATTGGGAGGTTGACTGTCGCCCTGCACTGGACTGAGGCTGCTTCAGAGAGGACTAGAAGTAATCAAATGAATTTATTTTTCACCTAAAAGATGCCAGAAATGTCATGAGCCATGGTCTCTATTTTACCAGAAAGGGTGGGAAGGGGTGAACCAGTCCCATAGAACTGTTGCAAAAAACACCTACGGTATTTCAAAGAAAACTAATCATTAGTAAGTATCTTCCCAGACCTTTACCAGCATTGTTAATATTTATTTTTATTATGTGCCACACACATTTAATCTACATGATAACTATGAATTCTAGATACTATCATTATCACCTTTGTATTTGATAAGAAAAGTGAAACTCAGGTAAGTGAAGTAACTTACAACATGGTACATCTATTAGGAGTATAGCTGGTAATCTGAATCCAGATCTTTTGGACAGCAGAGATGGTGCCCTTAATGAATGCACCATGTTGACTTGCCAACTGAATGTAGATTTTTAAAAACATATTGACATGGGGTGCATGGGTGGCTCTGCTGGTTGGGCATCTAACTCTTGATTTCGGCTCAGGTCATGATCTCAGGGTTGTGAGATCAAACCCCACGTCAGGCTCCTCACTGGGCGTGGAGCCTGCTCTAAGATTCTCTCTCTCTCTCTCTGCCCCTTCCTCCCCCCATGCTCACTCTCTCTCTAAAAATAATAATAGACAAATAAATAAATACATATTGCCAAAATGTATAATGTTGATTAAGTACATATGATTCCTTTTAAAGTTGCTACTATATGGTCAGGTTCATTGGCTTCTCCAGTAACCTTGAATAATAAGTAGGGTGCATGTGGAACATGGCCATTTGGGGACTGATGCCTCCACACTGTTCCCACCTGTCTCACCATCACCCCCATTCAGGTTACCATTTTATGCACCTCAACTCCTTTGTTGATGTTATGATTTCCATTGTCAAACAGCTTGATCACAGCAAATCTAAATAGGTACCCTAAATGATGACCTGATTTACCACTTGACAGGAAGGGAAATATTTAGTGAAAGAATACACAATGTACAATTTTACTCTTACAACATCAGTTCTGCCAGATCCTAGTTTTACAAAAATTTTTAATTATATACCTCCAGGCTTTAAGCATATTTTATGATTTATTTATTCTTGAGAAATGAAAGGATTCTTGCATATATACATAGCATAGACTTTGTTACTGTTGTTCATTAGAACAGATGTGGATGTCATCTATTATTATTGTCATCATCATCCTTATTATCATTATCCTCCCTTCAGCACCAAATTACGGTAGCTACTGTGAGTTGGGGAGAGGGTCTGCAATACCGCTGACATTCCACAAGATTTATCTTATTTTGAGACTGCAAGGTCTCCTCAGAACATCAAGGGCATCTGTGTGTCTATGTACATTTCCTTCGCCATTCCTGAACTCCCCACCCTGACCTTTATATGCAGTCTGAGACACACATGGGAATCCTTCAAAATGAATGACTCCAAGTATACAACACATAAAAGGATTATTATTGTTGTCTTCAATTATCTCAAATCCCAAGGATTGTAATAAATGAAGCCTCAGGAATAATGAAATAATAAATTTTCATTTAGAAGAAGTTGCAATCTGAATATCCTTAATACATGCCATCACTCTCAGTCCTAAACTTCCTAGGACATGGGTGATATTGCCCTTGAATGTCCTCAGGGCTGTCAGTAAGATTAAATCTTCGGTCTTTACTGATGTAAATTCTTAACTCAAGGGAATATAAGACATTCTTTGTGAAACAAACGGTGACAGATAAAAATGGCTTAAAAAATCACTCTTTAGAACTATATTAGCAATAGATCTCTGAATGGTTCTTACCACATTGAAAGTTCCTTGAGATCATGTACCTAACAAGCACAATGCCTCCAATATACTTGTTTCATCAATATTTGATTTTTAAAAGACTTTAAAAGGAGAGACAGAATCAGATTCAGAGAGACACACACAGATACAAAGAGCTCAGAGAGATGACCAGGAGAGAGATGCACGTACATACCAACCTCTCAGTGCCTAAAAGCTGCTAATCACACTAAAAGTTCTGACCTGCTCTGGATACTCTGCCATTCGGAAAGTTCCACCTAGCAAACAAAGACTGGTCTGGAATCCCCACTACCCAGAAGCTTTGTCCCTCTGCTGGGTTCCTAGCTTCCCAGTAACCCCACCACTTTCCCCTCTAATCCCACACCTCACTCCCTTTCATTCTGCAATAGAACTGTGAATTACTGATTGCTTTCTACCTTATCAGTCCCTCCATCCCTCTGGTTGATCAAGTATTGACTATAGAGTTAACTTTCCTATAAAATTTGTCAAATAAAATAAAACTCTATTACTCACTGAGCATCAATCATTATTTGCTCTGAGAAAGTTGTTGTTTGCAAGGTGGCAAAATCTAAAGTTAATTCTTCTGGCCTTTCTTTCCACAGTTGAAAAGCCATTAACTCAGCCTTTTATTTGAAGGGCACTAATGATCAAACATTTGATACTACGTTTTTTTAATGGTTTGAATTCTTTAAAATAAATTTTGTTTCAGTTTTATGTTTTCCACTGTCTAAATAATATTTTATTTCATTCAATTTTTGAATACAATGTTTTGATGAATAATTTAAAATATAAAAATATTCAACAAAATATTCATATTCAATTCATGAAAAATTGTCATTATCTTATGCGTGAATACACATAAACTTGTCTACTGGTACTCACACGTAACTTACCACCTGTAAGGACATAAATAAGGAAATAGGTGTCAGAGTGGATAAAAAAACAAGACCTATCTATATGCTGCCTACCAGAGATACCCTTTAGACCTGAAGACACCCGCAGATTGAAAGTGAGGGGGTGGAGAAACACTTATCACACAAATGGATGTCAAAAGAAAGTTGGAGTAGCAATATTTATATTGGACAAACTAGACTTTTTTGCTATTGCATTTTTATTCTGGTTTGGTATCAGGGTAATACTGGTCTCATAGAACGATTCTGAATGTGTTTCCTCTATTCCATTATTTGTAAGATTTTGATAAAAATCATCACTAATTATTTTTAAAAATGTTTGGTAGAATTTGCCAATGAATTGGGCTTTTCTGTGCTGGGACATTTTTGATTCCTATTTCAACTTTTGTTCCTATTACTAGTCTAAGAAGATTTCCTATTTTTTGGATGCAAGATTCTTGATTCAATCTTGGTAACTTGTGTGTTTTTAGGAATTATCTGGGTTTTTTCCCCCCTAAGTTATCTGATTTGTTAGAATATAATTGCTTATAGTAATCCTTATCATACTATGTACTTCTGTGGTTAACTGTTGTATTGTTTTCTCTTCCATTTCTCATTTTGGTTTTGGGTCTTCTCTCTTTTTTTTCTTAGTTAATATAGTTAAAGCATTGCCAATTCTGTTTATTTTTTTGGAAAACTGGTCATTACTTTTAATGTTATGCTATTGTTTATTCTCTATTTTATTTATTTCTGATTTTTCTTTGTTATTTCCTACCTCTACTAAATTTCAGCTGTTTCTTCTTTTCCTAGTTTCTTTTTTTTTTTTTAAAGATTTTATTTATTTGACAGAGAGAGCACAAGCAGAGGGAGAGAGAGGGAGAAGCAGGCTCCCTGCTGAGCAAGGAGCCTGATGTGGGACTCGGTTCCAGGACCCTGGGATCATGACCCGGGCCGAAGGCAGATGCTTAACCAACTGAGCCACCCAGGCGTCCCTTTTTCTAGTTTCTTTTGGTGTAATGTTAAGTTGCTTATTTGAACTTTTTTTCTTAATACAAACATTTATAGCATAAATTTCACTCTAACATCTGCTTTTTCTGCATCTCAAAGGTTTTGGAATATTATGCTGCCTTTTTCTTTTGTTTTGAGACATATTTTGATTTGTTGTTTGGTTTCTTATTTGGTCCACTGCTTATGCAGCAGTGTGTTGTTTCATGTTTACATATTAAATATTTAATATTTACATTGTAGATTTTTCAGCTTTGTTTTATTGTTGATCTTTAGTTTTGTACCATTGTGGTTGGAAAATATACTGGGTCTGATTTCAGTCTTCTTAAATTTGCAATATTTGTTATGTCTCTTTTTATGTGATTTAACCAGGGGAATTCCTCTGTGTTTACTTGAGGAAAATGTGTATACTATTTTTCTCAGATGGAATTTTTATATACATATCTTTTAGAAACATGTATTCTGAAGTATGTTTCAAGTAAAAAACGTTCTTGTTGGAAAAAAAAAAAAGAATTGTAGAATCACTATATTATACACCTGAAACTAATACAATACTGTACGTTAACTATACTGGAATTAAAATGAAAAACTTAATTAAAAAAACTAGGATGCAATTGCCCATTGTCTAATTCATATTTTCTAATACTGGCCATGCAAATATCCAAAATGTGCTAAGAGCTGTACAGAATATAAATTACAAATAACATTACAGCATTAAATACCACTCTTACTAAGTACTGATTTGTTATAATGCTATCTGTTTCTGAAAGTTTTCTTTTTCCTGAAAGAAATACCCTGAATGGTGTGTGTTTATGTTTCCTCTGCTCTAAATGTTAATATGTTCACAACCATTGACAGCTAGTATGACAAATACACTTCACACTGTTGGCCAATTGGTGTCACTCTACCATGCTAAAACTATTCTCAGCCAATGAGCACACTACCTTGCTAGGAGTTGGACATGCTCTGAAATATTTACAGTTTATTTAGCTATGGCCTCTATTTTTGCCCTGGATTTTGTGCAATGAAAACAGTGTTGATCCATAATAGTTAAAAAAAAAAAGATTTGGAAGTGATATACATACCAAAATTTGTCAGATTCAGCTAAAGCTGTTATAGAAATGTATAATATATATAATCTTTAATGTAATAATAGAAAAGAAAAAAGCTGAAAATTAATGAGTTAAATATCCATCTCAAAAAATTATAAAACAGTGAAATAAATGCAAAGAAAGTGGCAAGAGAGAAGTAATGAACAGTAGAAATCAAAGAAATAGAAAACAAGGAAAAAAAATTAAGAGTACCAAAAGTTAGGTCTTTGGAATGGCCATAGAATTGAAAATCCCTTGGAAAAAACAATCAAGAATAAAAGAGAGAGAGCAAAAGTAATAATGCTAGGAATGAAAAGGGACATCATTCTAAAATCTGCACATATTAAAACTATAGGAGAGTATTATAACATTTATGATAATGAATTTGAAATTATAATAAAATTATACATTTTGAGAATAATACAACAAAACTAACACAAGGAAAAAATTCAATAATCTTACAACTACTAAAGAAATTAAATCTGTAATTTAAAAAAATTTCCCAACAGCAGTTCAAGCCCATATAGTTTCATTGAGAAATACTACCAAACATTCAAAGGAAAAAAATAAAGCTAACTTTATATAAACACTTCCAGAGAACAGATAAAGAGGAACTTTTCTCAATGTATTTTAGGTCAGCATAACCTTGATACTAAATTCCGATAAGAAATTGATGCAAAAAAAAATACTAGAGGTCAATGTCACCTGCAGACATAAATGCAAAAATCCTAAACAAAACATCAGCCAACGATATCTAGTAATATACAAAATGAATGGTATACCTAGATCAATTTAGGATTTTTCCCTGAGACCTACCATGTTGGGTTTTATAGTCTACAGTCACGTAAGGGACTAGAGACAAAGCCTATGGACTACAAA
This sequence comes from Neomonachus schauinslandi, assembly GCF_002201575.2. Lineage (NCBI taxonomy): Eukaryota > Metazoa > Chordata > Mammalia > Carnivora > Phocidae > Neomonachus > Neomonachus schauinslandi. The sequence continues at coordinate 68,372,443 of NC_058407.1, forward strand.
AATCAGCTAGTAAAACTATAGACTCCTGAACAAAGCAAGAATTTTGAAAATGCAGTGCCCTCTACAAAATAATGAATTGGAAAATAAAACACATCCTGCAGAAGGAAATGAGAGAAAATACACCTATTTATCTTGAATACAGATGGAAGTGAAGGTTTTAGGGACTGAATTCACATTGTTTGTGTGGTCAAAAAAAACCCAAGCTAAGATATTAATATCAAGTAATTCAAGCTTGCTCGAGGCTACAGTTACAGATGAAGCAAAGTCATATTCTCTCTACAGTAAAGAATTTTAAAGGCAAATGCCAAAGAATTGTGCAAATAAAGTTCCATGAACTCTAAGTTCAAATGTATATATTACAATGACATGAAGAAATACACAACCAAAATACAGAAATAACAGAACAACAAAATCAAAGACTGCCAACATTGTATTTAGCATATAATCTGATTTAAATAACTACGCTTAATAATATTTGAAGAAAATTTTTAAAAGGGTTTTAAGAGATTATTAAATAAATGATTAAATCCTGGCAGATTCCATCCCCCCCCCCCAAAACAAAACCTAATAAAATTTTAGGAACTGAAAACTAGAATTATTAAATGTGAAAAAAAAATGACGAGGATAAAGGACAAATTATACATACCTGAAAGGAGAATTAGTGAAATGAAATGAAAATATGAAGACATTACTCAGGGGTAGTATTTATGGTCAGAGAACATTGCTGCATAATATAGACTCTGTGAAATTTTCTGAGACTTGCTTTAGAGCTGACCTATTAAATGGCCAATTTTTGTAAATGTTCCATGTGGCTCAAGGATACTATGTATTCTGAGGTGCTTGGATGGTTCAGTTGGCTAGGCTTCCAACTCTTGATTTCAGCTCAGGTCATGATCTCAGAGGCATGATCTCAGCGTCGAGACTGAGCCCAGAGTCGGGCTCCATGCTGGGTGTGGAGCCTGCTTAAGATTTTCTCTCCCTCTGCCCCTCCCCACTTACCAGTGCCCAAAAGTATTGTTCTTACAATATTAAATAGAGCACTCTGTATTGCTCCAGTAGATCAAATAGCTAATTATTTTGTTCACATACATTTATTGTTTCTGTGTACTTATTTTTCCATTTCTCCTTTTTCTTCTGTTAATCATTGCTTTCTGTATTTTGATACTATGTTATTAGGTATGTCACAAAATATTTCCTGACAAGTTGAACATATTTTGTTAATATCATATTAGATACAGAATAATCATATCATAAAATTTAACGCATCCTCATGAAAAAAGAAACTAATTCTTATCTAACTATGAATAAAAGAACACTTTTGTACAACAAAGAATATATAAAAAAATCTTAAAGCATTCATTGAAAATCAGAAGTAAGGCAAGAATGCCTTCCATTACCACTAAAATTCAATATCATATTGGAAGTTCATATCAATGCAATAACACAACACTAAGATATAAGATACAGAAGGACTGGAAATGAGGAAATAAAACTGTCATTATTTACAGATGATAGGATTTGTCTACAAAGAAACCTGGAAGAGTGTACCTATAAATTATTCAAATTGTGAACAGATTTTAGCCAGTTTGCCAGATATAAGGACATTACACAAAATTTAATTGCATTCCTATAACCAGCAAGAAATTGTTGGAAAACTTAATTTTAAAAAGCAAGAAAAGATGCTGAGAACAATCACAGAAAATATAAAGAACCTTAGACAGTGGTATGCTAGAGCCAGCTAGTACAGCTTGCAAGAGTTCATTGTTAAATTTTCAGGAATTGTGCAAGCCAATTGTTAAATAAAACCATCATTAAAAATTAAATTATATGAACTAACAAATACCTAACTATGTTATTACATTTTATAATTATTTATGTTCTTGAGTTTATTTACATCTATTATTTCTGTTTGGTGGGGATACCATATAATGGTGTGCCATTCCACATCCCTTCCAACTCTGCATTCACACTGTAGCTTAGAATTGGCCATAGCAGAATTTATATCATGGAAATTAAGAAGTTCTATAAATCATTCCCCTACTCCTCTTCCCCAGAGAGCCTATTGTTAAACATTTACCAGCATATCACTGAGCCAGGGAATAAATCGATCAAAGGATGTAAAAGATCTTTATGAAAACAATTATAAAAATTAATTTACTAAGAACCTACTATGTGCCAGGCACTATTCCAGGAAGTAACCAAAGAGATAAAAATATGCTGTCACTTACATTATATCAAGGAGAAACAATATGTAATATGGGATGAAAATAAAAGTGTTCCAGGAGAATGTTGGGTTGTAATTTTAAGTAGGGTGGACAGGAAAGACCTCACTGAGAAGAAGAAACTTGATTAAAGACCAGATTAAAGAGAGGAAAAAACAAAATGATTGGAAAAGTATAACACATTCATGTGTTACAACCTCAAAATTTGAAAGACATAATTTAACCACAAGTTTATCTATACATGGGTTATAGTGCCAATCAAAATCTCAAACATTTTTGATAGAACTTGATAATCTAATTCTAAAATTGACAAGAAAGAGCAAAGGTCCAAGAATTGTTAAGACTCCTGAAGAAAAGCAAAGTTGAGAGCTCCTACCTTATTAATATTAATTTATTATAAAGTTAAAGTAATTCAGATAATATGGCATTAGCACAGGGATAGAACAGAGTCCAGAAAAAATTCTCACAAATTTGGAAAATTGATATATGCCAAAGATAGTATTAAAGATTGGCCCCCTAAAGATGGGGCCTAGTCTTACTAGTACCTAGACAAAGGTTATCCCTACTGAAAAACAACAACAACAACAAAAACAGACAAAATTGGATCTATAAATCACATCATGCATGAAAACTAATTTCAAATGGAATAAGAATTTCAATGTGAAAAACAAAGCTTTAAAGGATTTAGAAGAAAAAGGACAGTATCTTCATGATCTCGGTTTACAGAAGGATTTCTTTTATTTTTTTTTAAAAGATTTTATTTATTTATTTGTCAGAGAGAGAGAGAGCACAAACAGGGGGAGCGGCAGGCAGAGGGAAAAGCAGGCTCCCTGCTGAGCAAGGAGCCCGATGTGGGACTCAATTCCAGGACCCTGGGATCATGACCTGAGTGGAAGGCAGACGCTTAACTGACTGAGCCATCCACATGTCCCTATAGAAGGATTTCTTAAACAAGAAACATAAACACACACTCCATGGGGGAAAAAAGTTGATAAAATTCAATTATGTTAAAATTAAGAATTTGTGTTCGGGGTGCCTGGGTGGCTCAGTTGGTTAAGCGACTGCCTTCAGCTCAGGTCCTGATCCTGGAGTCCCGGGATCAATTTCCGCATCGGGCTCCCTGCTCAGCGGGGGGTCTGCTTCTCCCTCTGCCCTCTTCCCTCTCGTGCTCTCTGTCTCTCATTCTCTCTCTCTCAAATAAATAAATAAAATCTTTAAAAAAAAAAAAAAGAATTTGTGTTCATTTAAAAAACCTCCAACAAAGTGAAAAACAGGCCACAGTGAAATTCTATGGTGTCTGGGATTTGCTTGGGGCTTGGTGCAGTGGTGCAGATGAGCAGAGGTGCAGCAGAAAGAGAGGAACCTTTCTATTATTCATGAGAGTGATACTGTTGTAAGCCAGGCAACGGGTACCTGGGGATCAAGGTGCTATTCTCTCTACTTTATATGTCTGAAATGTTTCATAATGAAAGGTCTAAGAAGACACAAATTTAGAAAAATCATTCATGACACATATACTTAGAAAAAAAGATTAATATCCAAAGCATTTGAAGAACTCATAAAAATTTAATAAGAAAATAAAAAGAACTTGGGGCGCCTAGGTGGCTCAGTTGTTAAGCGTCTGCCTTCGGCTCAGGTCATGATCCCAGGGTCCTGGGATCGAGCCCCACATCAGGCTCCCTGTTAGGCAGGAAGCCTGCTTCTCCCCCTCCCTCTCCCCCTGCTTGTGTTCCTTCTCTCGCTATCTCTCTCTGTCAAATAAATAAATAAAATCTTTTAAAAAAATAAAAATAAAAATAAATAAAAAATAAAAAGAACTCAAGGGGGGAGAAAAGACATAAATATGCCTTCCACAGAAGAGGGCTATGAAAAATCAATAAGTATATGAAAAGATATTCAACCTGATCTATAATCAAGGAAATTAAAATCAAAACTACAATGAGATACCATATTACTTACACCTACCAGACTGGCAACAATTTTAAAAATTTTGGAAAGAATGTGAATAAAGAACAACTGATCTGCAGTATATAGGAGAATAATTTGACATTAGCTAACAAAGTGAAGATGCATATAACCTATAAACCTACAATTGAACTCCTAGTGATATTTGCTATCTGCACGTATGTAGACAAAGAGACATGTACAAGAATAGTCTTAGCAACGATGTTTGAAATGGCAAAAAAACTGCAAATGACCAAAATTTCCACTAAGAACAGAAAGGATAGATTATTTGTGGTATTTTCCTTCAATATAACACAGCCGTGAAAGTGAATAAACCTTAGTCACAAACAACATTGATACATCTCAGAAAAATAAAGTTGAACAAAAAAAAGCAAGTCTCGGAAATATACATTATGTGAATATGGTTCTATTTAGATTAAGTCCCAGAAATGCAAAACTAAATAATGTATTCATTAAGATGCATGGGTATGTGATAAAATATGAAGAAAAACAAAGATTATAAACACAAAATTCATTATAGGAGTTTCAACTGGAGGGAGGCTGAAGGAGGAAATCAGAGAGATGGCCAGGGAGGGCCTCAAGATATTGCTAAGGTCCCTTTGCTTAAGCTGACTGGTGGATAGAGGGTTGTTCCTTTCATAACCATCCTTTGAACTTAACAAATATTTTATATACTTCTTTCTACATGACAGCTTTCATAATATATAGAGAGATTTTAAAAAGGGTAATGTATATAACAATTTGGGTGAGGGTATTTTTGCTGCAGTGAGATAATCACCTTTGGGAACTGTAATGATCCCTGTGATCTAGAAACTTTCTACTGCATTATTAGCACCCAAAAACCTGTGTAGAACATCACAGAGCTAAACTACAGAGAGCAAAGAGCTAGAAAACAGTGTGAGAGAATGCGACACGTCCTCCTATGGTGTCATAAACACCTGCTATATCTTTCATTTCGTAAAACACATAAAGAAATAGATCCCCTAGCTGCCCTCCTTCCCCTTCTGGTGTGATTCCGGTTGTTTTACTCTGTTATCAAATGACAATGACACAGAGGGAATGCATGGTCCTACTCTCACCCTGGCATCACCTCAGAATTTGTTATCAAGCATAGCCTATTTAGCTAATCGCAAAGCCTCAACACTGTAGCGTATCAGCAAGTAAAAACCCATCTAAAATCCAAGCCAGGCTGAGTATAATGATAAAGATTATGGACTTTAAGGAAAGCATATATTTTAATTTAGCATGCTAGATGAAGGTAACGGCAACAAATGGGAAGAATCAGTACTCAATGCTAATTCTAGACTCCAGTTAGTAGTCTCTGAACTGCTCTTCCTGCTCCAAGGTTCTTTAATCAGTCCATTCTATGTATATTTCTAGTTAAATATAACACTGCCTGAATTATTTGCTTGTTTCCCTCACTAGACCATATGTTTCTTGAGTGCAGGAACAGTATCTTATTCATCTTCAAATGCCTACGCACTGGGCATAAACATTCAATAAATACTAAATTTAAAAAATGAAAGAAGTCGTAATCACAAAATATATGAGCATTCATCTACTCAACTCCTTTGTTTTTACAGGTGAGAAAACTGAGACCATGCAGAATTTTCCAAATGCCCAGAGAGTTGTTTGGTGTGCATCCTTACTTTTAAAAAGGACATAATATATCATTACCTTCATACAGAGTGCCGGTTTTACAAAATGTAAAATAATCATTTGTTTTGAACTTTTATTTTTTGAATTTTAATTTCAGTTGAGTTTGATTCATTGAATGGGTAGCTCTAGTAGGTTTTCAATTACTAAAATATAACGTGAGCCCACTCTCTTAGCAATACCATTAAATCCAAGACGACAGTCTAAACATCGCTACCGAAAACTGCAAATTCTGCATTTGCATAATCCTAACATGACTTTAGGAACAATCACCATGGACTTAATTGTATTAAAGTCACACATAAATTTTAACTTACTTGAATTAATTTAACAACTATTATTTATACCATTTATGTCTGTTACTTATGTCTAATACCAATGCTAAAACACACAAGGCTAAATGTTACTGATTTACCTGTCAGGCCACCAAAACCAAGGACAGAGCCGCTTACTACTCTGTTTTCAATACTCCCTCCTCATTGTTTGGCCTCTATGAATTTCCTTTACTTTCTTATGGTCTCAGCTACTAATGTGAAGGAGGTCTATTGTATTTTATCCAGCATTTCTAGATGTTTGCAGCAGGATTTTTCAGATGTAAGATCTGTCTCTCTGAAGTATAACCTATTTCCGAAGAAAGAAAGAATTCTCTATTTCCACACCTTTTTCATCTTTCTTTTGTTGGGGTTCTCAGAAATGCACCCAGTACTCTAAGAAATTAACAGCATCAGGAAATGAACGGATAATATAATAATGACACCTGATCTTTGCTGCTGACAAGGTGGGCAAGAATCACAAAAAACAGATCACACCCTACCTCCAACTGAACTGAAGAAAACATCAAACTCTATTAATTGTCTTTGATTCCTTCCTGAAAAATCACCAACATCTTTAAGCTGGAGGTGAGATGAGTAACATCACTTGGCAGAGCCCTGTCTAGTCCATGACACATCACCAATCAAGGAGAATTACATTAAAAGCATTTTTATTAGATTCTACTCAGTCATCCTTGAAGGAGAAACAAGAAACCCAGAAGTTAATGTCAAAATATGCTCTACACTTAGAAAATTCTTTCTGTTGAAAAACTTAAGAGAATAACCCAAAAATCTAAGACCATTATTTAAAAAAAAAAAGTGGATCCCAATCACACTGTGTGTGAGGTTTGGCAAACAACTCTACAATCCTGGATCTCAGTTATTTCATCTGTTAGCTGAGGGAGATGGCTTTACCACTATGATATATTATGGTCCTATTAAGAACATACCATGGAGATAATCAAAGGATCGGTTTTCAAAACTGGCATGCTATAGAGTCTAACACTAAACTTGAACACTGATTGATTCATTCATTCATTCATTCATTCATTCACTTATTCATTCACCTCATGCTTGTGTTCCAGATACTGAATGATAGAAATATTATAGTATCTTTAAAAAAACAACAATCTATACCTTGTCAAACTGCTTATTGATAGTAAATAACAAGTTTACTTTTCAAATGTATATAGAAAACCTAAGCATGTATAACATCTAATTCTAAACCTAACAGAAGGGCTCTGGAGGTCTGGATTCATGCATAAGTCACCTCTATATGTAAACAGTTTCATTAATGCCACCTGTAAGGCAGACGTCATCATGATCAAACAATAGGTCTAAAGTCCTAGAACATAACCCTCTACTATCCATTCAGTCACTGTTAAGAAATTTGATTAAAGGGGCGCCTGGGTGGCTCAGTCGTTAAGCGTCTGCCTTCGGCTCAGGTCATGATCCCAGGGTCCTGGGATCAAGCCCCGCATCGGGCTCCCTGCTCAGCGGGAAGCCTGCTTCTCCCTCTCCCACTCCCCCTGCTTGTGCTCTCTCTCTCGCTGTGTCTCTCTCTGTCAAATAAATAAATAAAATCTTTAAAAAAAAAAGAAAGAAATTTGATTAAAGTGTGATAGGCCAGACAGAGGAAAACAAATACTGCGTGGTATCATTACATATATGGAATCTTAAAAAACAAACAAACAAAAACACCTCAAACTCACAGAAACAGAAAAGAGAGAAGTGGTTGCCCCAGGGGCTGAGGGTGGGCTGGTAAAAGGGTACAAACTTTCAGCTAGGAGATGAATACGGTCTGAGGATCTAATGTAAAAAAAATATGGTGACCATTATTGAAAACACATATCATATAATTGAAATTTGCTAAGAAAGTAGAACTTAAATGTTCTCAAAAGAAAGAAGAGATTTAACTAAAATGTGACAATTTGACATAATGTGCCTCTCCATGTGATGCAGTGAGCAGGAAACATCTCTCAGAAAGTATTCCTGACAAAAACGTCCTGTCTGAATCCAATCATGAGGAAACATCAGATAAACCCAAATTGAAGGATCCTCTATTTTATTACTGACCTATCCTCTTTAAAAATGTCAAGGTTACAAAAGGCTAAGGAATAGGTCTGATGTTAAAGGAAGACTACAGCAACGTGACAACTAAATGCAATGTGTGATCCTTCACTGCATGTTGGAATGGTAAAACCCTTGCTATGATAGACAGTAATGGATGGAGCTGTTGTAAAAATTTGAATGTGGACTGTAGATTAACCGTTAGTATCACATCAATGTTAAATGTTTTGATCTTTATAACTGTCTTGCGTTTATAAACAAAAAAATGTCCTTGAGGGAGACATTTCTAGAAAATACGACTAATGTATTTAGGGGTATATACATAATAATATGTCTATACAAAAAGAAAATGATAGTACAAATATGGCAAAGGTATTAATAGTGAATCTAGATAGCTGACAAGTTTTTTGTACTATTTCTGCAACTTCCTTATAAGTTTTAAATTATCTTAAATAAAAGGCCAAGACCATAATTGAATATGCATTTGCCAATCAAGGATCTAGGGATACAAAGATTTTCCAGGCAGACATGGTGTCTCCCCTCCTGAGTACAGATGAGAAACAGATAAGAAAACAAGTAAAATATATAATAAATAAGTATAAATTGTGATAAATGCAACAAAAAAAACCCCCCACAGTGTTTAAATAAGAAATAATAGTAGCAGGTGGAATGTTTTCAGATGTAACCACATCAGGGGATGTCTCTCTGAGAAGGTGACACATCAGCAGAGACATGGGGGGACCTCACAGAAAGCAACAAAGGCATATGGGACAGCATGTGCTAAGTCATGAAGTGGGTGCCCAGGTTTTAATCATAGTCTAAATTTACAAGGAAAGACGAGATGGCAGGGGGTGGGAAGAAGGCGGAATATAGCAGTAGGTATCAAAGCAGCAGGGGTAAAAAATCAGAACAGCCTATGGCATTATTTTGGACATAGAGACATGATTCAAACAAAATAATATCACTGTAGACATCTAGAAAACAGCCACAGTGGGGCGCCTGGGTGGCTCAGTTGGTTGGGCGACTGCCTTCGGCTCGGGACATGATCCTGGAGTCCCGGGATCGAGCCCCGCGTCGGGCTCCCTGCTCGGCGGGGAGTCTGCTTCTCCCTCTGACCCTCTTCCCTCTCGTGCTCTCTGTCTCTCATTCTCTCTCTCTCAAATAAATAAATAAAATCTTTAAAAAAAAAAAATAGAAAACAGCCACAGTGAAGAGAAAGCCACTCTCATTTGAGTGAAAGAGAATAATCACAAGACCAAGAAGTGATAAGCCATAGAACAGTAGGGTCACCTTAAATTAGTCAATATGCTTTACTATGCATATTAATGCATAGTAAAAAGCTTATGGGTTCCACACTGATTTGTGTGTATAACTAAAGTAACCACTCTCGGAGTCATCCTTGAAAGGGAAGGAAAAGTGACCTGGGCCATCTGAAATTTCCTCCAAGGGATATATATACATGGTTCCAGGAGGGAATGGATATTCCTTTGACTGGACCTAAATTCCATAAACTCTTTGTCAAGAATTGTAGCTGTGTAATGAATCTAAATTTGGACTTCTATCACATATGTAACTGATGGAAGATTTGAAATACCATCTGTTATCATATTGAAACTTCAGAAATCTTCTCTAGAAATCCTCCTTTTCTCAAGGAAAGAAGACTCTTTAATACAAGTTTAGTGGAATAAAAAATGAGATGTTCCAACAGGATGCCAGCAACATTTTCTCCTAAAATACAACATCTGAATTCACAAATTGTCCCAGCATTTTATTACTACATGTTCCTACACTCATGAAAAGTCCTTTCAACACCAATCAATGGAGCAAAGGAAAAAGAGGAATTTCTCTCTGCATTCTTGTTTTCTACCTTTAAATGGGATGAATTCAATCTTAACATTTACTCATTTCTCCAAATCTTTCATTTACCCATATATTTTCCTAAATATCCACGAGTTAAAGTTTAAACCCTGCCTATTTCTGTACTAGCAGGAGAAGCCTGACTAGTATAAATGTGTATGAAAACTTAAGCAAATCTAGATTTTAGCTAATTCCTTCTTAAATGAAAATCAGTATTGCATGAATTCAAAGAGTTGCATACCCCTTGCTTACAGCAGCCAAACACTCCTGGACTGTACCTGTTCACCTTGCCTTCTGCTTCATTGTTTGATGAGGAGGAGGAGCAGAATGGTAAAAACTGAGTCTTTACTGTATGTCAGTATTTCACAGGTATTGCTGCATCTACTCCTTACGACAACCATTCAGGCATTATAATCTCCATTTTATACAAAAGGAAACTAAAGCCTAGCAAAGTCAAGTTATTTGCTTGAGGTCATTCACTCATTTAGGTACTGTGTAGTGAGCCCTATTACCTAAGTGGTGGAGCCACTTGATCACCTTTTGGCTGTAATTGGCAATCTAGTCCCTAATCTAAGAGATCCTGTCTATATTTAGGAATGGATAAAGACAAAAAATTTCTCTCTCAAACATGATAATCCTTTAACTTGTTCTCATTTGTTATTTATTTTCCTCCTTCCTTTCCTTCTTTCCTTCCTCCATCCCTCTTTTCCTTCCTACTTTTCATGTATTCAGCTGTATCTTTCTTTCTTCTCCAAAAGATTTATAGCATAGCTATCTGTGTCATAGAAGGAGACATTAAATAATCTCCTTGTTCTTGTTCCCTAGTAATTTCTTCTCATCAGTACATGCAGCCAATCCGTGCTCTCTATACCATCCATCACCAGAATAAACACTGTAAGGTTGAAGAGTGCTCCCTTTCATATCTGCCTATCCAGCAATAATATTTTTATCCCCTGGGGCGCCTGGGTGGCTCAGTCATTAAGCGTCTGCCTTCAGCTCAGGTCATGATCCCGGAATCCCGGGATCAAGCCCCACATCGGGCTCCCTGCTCAGCGGGAAGCCTGCTTCTCCCTCTCCCACTCCCCCTGTTTGTGTTCCTGCTCTCACTGTGTCTCTCTCTGTCAAACAAATAAATAAAATCTTTAAAAATATATATTTTTATCCCCTATATTGTCCAGGTCACCTTATTTTTATTTGACTGCATTTTATATCAAAGACATTTCTGTTGCTCAGCACAGAGTGTAAAGTAGATGTACCAATTGACTTGTTCATTTCAGCTGCACTGTTTTTGCTGTAACCCTCTTAATGAAGTGCACCAGACCAATCGCATACACCTCCTTACAGCTGTACTTAGCAATATTATGTACTGGCTCACAAAGGGCCAAAGTCAACAGTTCATTTTGTGTATGCAGATCCCACATTACCACGCTGGTCTTCTGAAAAGGGCTTCCTGTCCTCCTGTGAACAGTTTTAGGAAGACTAAGTCACCTTATTGTTGTTCAAGCACAGTCGTTGCTTTTTTTCTATTAAGGGGATTGGGTTCGTCAGTCCGACATGAGAAAAAGCATTCAGCATCACGCTGGAGCCACTGAACTGTAGGCTGATAATTAATCTGCTTCCTCTATTTGCAGTTTTTTATTAGATGCCAGACCTCATTGATGTAATTCATTGTCTGGAAATTAAATTAAGGAGTCTCATTTTTTTTTAACCGATCTCCATACTTGAGTAATATCTTTGTGGTTTGAGTATAATATATGCAAAAATATATATAGGTATGAACCATGAGAATGGAACATATGAGAATTATTTTGATCATTTGAGAGCATTTTTTATTCTCCACTACTCCTTTCCAATATTTCACACTATTCACATTTCAGAGTTGTTTTTCACATAAATGCAGAATTATTGCCCATAGTTCTAATGGATTTTTAAAAATGAATATCACCCACTTCTAAACACCTTGCTTCTGTAATATGCTCACATGCCTCATGACGCCTGTATATGACTTATCTGATTCTTGTACTTCATTTTTTCACCGAAGCACATATATAATATGTGTGTCTATGTGCACTAGAAACATTTGAAGGGGGCGCCTGGGTGGCTCAGTCGGTTAAGCGTCTGCCTTCGGCTCAGGTCATGATCCTGGAGTCCCTGGATGGAGTCCCGCATCGGGCTCCCTGCTCGGCAGGGAGTCTGCTTCTCCCTCTGATACTCCCCCCTCTCATGTGCTCTCTCTCATTCTCTATCTCTCAAATAAATAAATAAATAAAATCTTTAAAAAAAAAAAGAGAAACATTTGAAGGAGAATTATTTTGATCCTCAGAGCAACCCTATGAAACAAGTAGTACTGTTATCCTCTTTTGATGATAAAGAAAATGAGGTTCAGAGAGGTTCCCTTTGGTTACCTAAGTAGTAAGACCAGGGCTTGAACACTGTGCTTTAGAATTCACCAATTTATTTGGGGCAACTGGGTGGCAGAGTTGGCTGAGCATCCAATTCTTACTTTCAGCTCAGGTGGTGATCTCATGATTGTGAGATCGAGCCCTGTGTTGGGCTTCGTGCTCAGTGCAGAGTCTACCTGAGTTTCTCTCTCCTTCTCCTACTGCCCCTCCCCACTGCACTCTATCAATCTCTCTCTCTAAAATAAATAAATAAAATCTTTAAAAAAAAAAAAAAAAAGAATTTACCAACGTGTTTTATGTCCTGTCACCTCCACATTGTAGTGAGGTCAATAAAAAGAATTGTAAGCAGTAGTATCATTATTTTGTAGCTCTGAAACTGAACTTCAGGGTGGCTAAGTGACTTGTCCAAGGTCACATGGTAATAAACAGCCAAGGCCCAAACTCAAGGCCTCTGACTTCAACTCCTTTGCTATTTCACTATATCATGCTGCCTTTGTTGTTCACATAAAAAAAAGCAACCAAATTACTATTTCACATCATGAAGGAACAATAATTACGAACACATCATTTATAGATTTATTTTCATGTCCAGTCTAAAGCAAACCTATTAGGTTTATTATTTTAAAAACATACACTCACAGGTATGTATCAGGCATATGTGTAAGTTCTACGCCTGGGGGTTGATCAAGGAAGAAGCAGGGCTACGAGGCAGTAACACACAACAAGCTTCACTGGATGGCACTGAGAATTACGTAAGGGGGGTAAGTTCCTCCCAAACAGTAGACCTTCCTGAGCCGGCGGCACATACCGCCACTCAGAAGGGGAATACGGAGATACCTCCCAAGGCAGAAGGAGAAACTGGAAAGGGGGATTATGGGTCTCGGCAACGTTGCTCAGCAGCGAGGTGCAGAGTCTCCGGGCCAGAGGGCTCCAAGGGCAGGAAAGCTTGGGGGAATTTCATACCCAGAGTCTGTCTTATCTATGGTTAGTAGTTTCATGGATATGTAAAGTAGGCAGGCACTAAATTGCTAAAAATAGGCTTATATGAACTATATTTAGAGAAACTGGATGCGTGAGAATTTCAGTTTGGTGACAGCTAACTACCCAGCCTGCTAGGAAGAAGTGAACATCATGGGAGCCATGGTAAGCTAATACGCATCGGTTTGCTCCATTTACATAACAATGTACAAATCTCCAATCTAAAGACAACATCAGTTAACTCGTGCAGTGGAAAAGAATAATAAATACATGAGTTTTTCTCCTGTTTGTGTTTTTAACAAACAAGCTGATAAGTTCTACCCTGATTTCTGACTACCAGTAGCAGAGGAGAAAGAAATAAACGGCTGGCTTTTGCAGTTTATGGCTTTTATTACCAAACTCAGCGGGCAATAGAAATCAGAGCGGACATTCTTTGTTTAACAAACTGGTAGGTAAATGGAAGAACAATTTTGGATTTTGTCATTTCTATCTATTGTAGCCTCCATTCTGTTTTCAGCATTCTCCCAAATGGAGGAGAGACTATGGGCCAAGTTTTGGCTGCTACATAATTTTGGCCAACTGTCAAGTCCTTAACATATCCATAAAATACCCTGATTATTGAGAACATAAGAATGTTTGTAAAATGGCTGGAGTTTAAATGAAAACTCCCTAGCCCTGGGTTTAAATAAACATCCATAGCCTTGGTGTAAGTCCAGAGTTTTCAGCATATTTGCTTAAATATTTACACAAAACTTTAGGGTCGAAAAGCATAATGGCAATGCTAAGCCAGTTCCATTGATTTTACAGATGGGCAAAATGATGTCCCAAAGTCACAGTGCTAGATGGCAGCCAATGACAGATTAGATATCCAGAGTCTTGAGTTCAGAATGAGTTCCTGAGTTCTACTATACTGTCCTACCACTTCATAAATCCTTCACATTGGTTTTTGACCAGGAGAAGAACATACAGAAGGTAGACAGTATAAAGTATAATACCACATGTTCTTTGAGAATGTTGATTCTTGTCAGATTGGGATTGATGTGATATAACAGACATGAAAAACTGAGTGAATAGTGGCTCACTGATCATGATATCTGGATACCGCTAACACAGAACCTTACTATTTTCAATGAAAGATTTAAGCTGTTTCTCTTATCAGAGATATCATAGAGCTGATCATTGGATTTGACCAAAGATCTAGAACTCTTTAATCCCAGTCTGTTCTTAATTCTTAATTTATTTTTAATATGCATATTTAATAACTGGAAATTTCTAAGGAAATGCCATTACTGCTACAGAGTGGTAAGGGAAGAATTATCCCCAATCAGATTCTATCACAATGTGTCAACAATCAGAACACTTATTCTGTTCAAAGCAGCTTTTTTTCTTCTGAAGTTGGGGATTATCATACATGGAATGAGAAGGGTCAAAACAGTTTTGGGGAGATTCATTATTCATGTTCATAGAGCCTTTATTAAAACACTTCCAATCATTCCAGAGAGATAATTCCATCTTTTGATAGTTAGAAATGTAAAGGAAAGACTTTCCACACATGTATGCATAATCTAGGCATAAACAATGTTTAAACTATGACTAGTTTATAATCAAATTTGTGCTGAATGATTAACCTGCCATTTTAAAGAAATGAAAATCAAAAAGTATGTTTATGAAATAAAACATTATATAAAATTTGAAATAATGGCCACATTAAATTTCAACTTCTTTGTCTAAACACCTTTATCCAAAAGAAAAAAAAAATAAAAAGAGGAAGATGAAGAGGAGGAGAAATGTATGGTGAAGAGAACCTGGGACCAGGTAGCAGAAGATCTGAGTCCTGGTCCTAATTCCAGCATTTATTTACTGTACAAATTTGAATGAGCCAATCCCCTCTCAGAAGCCTGTTTCTAGGCTGCCTCTCTTTCAGAGGGAAACAGAATGGACTTGGGAAATAGAACGGACTTCCCACAGAGGGAAGTGCTTTTGTCCAGGCATTCAGGAAAGTGTGATTGCCCTCCAGATTTGCCTGAGATGATCTTTGCCTCAGGTTTTTGCCTGTTTCACTTTCTGGGGAAAAGATGAATCTGGTCACACCAAATGAGCTTGCCTCCAATTTTGTGTTCAAAATATGGCCGCCCTTCATCATAAAGCCCTACCACAAACAATAGTCTTTCATACAGAAATACAATTAAATAAGCAAAAAAAGTCCATAGACAATTTGGATTATATAAATCATCTTCCTCCCTGGGCTCTGCCCAGAACTAAGAACCACTGACTTAGATGAAGTCTACTTACAGTTAAAGGCAACTTTAAGAGTGGAGACTTAATTATCAAGAGTACCTTCTGGATAGAAAACAAACTGTTGGTTACTAGAGCAGGAGGATTTGGGGGCAGGCAGAATAGGTGAAGGGGCTTAAGAAATACAAACTTCCAGTTATGAAACAAGTAAGTCATGAGGATTTAACGTACGTTGTAGGGAATATAGCCAATAATATTGTACTAACATTCTGTGGTAGCAGATGGGAACTAAACTTATTGCGATGATCATTCCATAATACACAAAAATATCAAATCACACAACCCAAAAGACTCCACCCCAAAACTGCTAGAACTCATACAGGAATTCCGTAAAGTGGCAGGATATAAAATCAATGCACAGAAATCAGCTGCATTTCTATATACTCAAAAACAAGACAGAAGAAAGAGAAATTAAGGAGTCGATCCCATTTACAATTGCACCCAAAACCATAAGATACCTAGGAATAAATCTAACCAAAGAGGCAAAGGATCTGTACTCAGAAAACTATAGAATTCTCATGAAAGAAATTGAGGAAGACACAAAGAAATGGAAAAACGTTCCATGCTCATGGATTGGAAGAAAAATACTGTGAAAATGTCTACGCTACCTGGAGCAATCTACACATTCAATGCAATCCCTATCAAAATACCATCCACTTTTTTCAAAGAAATGGAACAAATAATCCTAAAATTTGTATGGAACCAGAAAAGACCCCGAATAGCCAGAGGAATGTTGAAAAAGAAAAGCAAAGCTGGTGACATCACAATTCCAGACTTCAAGCTCTATTACAAAGCTGTAATCATCAGGACAGTGTGGTACTGGCAGAAAAACAGACACAAAGATCAATGGAACAGAATAGAGAGCCCAGAAATGGACCCTCAACTCTATGGTCAACTAATCTTTGACAAAGCCGGAAAGAATGTCCAATGGAAAAAAAGATAGTCTCTTCAACAAATGGTTTTGGAAAAATTGGACAGCCACATGCAGAAGAATGAAACTGGACCATTTCCTTATACCACACACAAAAATAGACTCAAAATGGATGAAAAACCTGAATGTGAGACAGGAATCCATCGAAATCCTTGAGGAGAACACAGGCAGCAACCTCTCTGACCTCAGCTGCAGCAACTTCTTCCTAGAAACATCACCAAAGGCAAGGGAAGCAAGGGCAAAAATGAACTATAGGGACTTCATCAAGATAAAAAGCTTTTGCACAGCAAAAGAAACAGTCAACAAAACCAAAAGACAACCAACAGAATGGGAAAAGATATTTACAGATGACATATCAGATAAAGGGCTAGTATCCAAAATCTATAAAGACCTTATCAAACTCAACACCCAAAGAACAAATAATCCAATCAAGAAATGGGCAGAAGACATGAACAGACATTTTTCCAAAGAAGACATCCAAATGGCCAACAGACACATGAAAAAGTGCTCAACATCATTTGGCACCAGGGAAATACAAATCAAAACCTCAAGGAGATACCACTCACACCAGTCAGAATGGCTAAAATTAATAAGTCAGGAAACGACAGATGTTGGCGGGGACGTGGAGAAAGGGGAACCCTCCTACACTGTTGGTGGGAATACAAGCTGGTGCAGCCACTCTGGAAAACAGTATCGAGGTTCCTCAAAAAGTTGAAAATAGAGCTACCATACGACCCAGCAATTGCACTACTGGGTATTTACCCCAAAGATACAAATGTAGTGATCCGAAGGGGCACCTGCACCCCAATGTTTATAGCAGCAATGTCCACAATAGCCAAACTATGGAAAGAGTCTAGATGTCCATCAACAGATGAATGGATAAAGAAGATGTGGTATATATACATACATATATATACACACACAATGGAATATTATGCAGCCATCAAAAAAAAAAAAAATCTTGCCATTTGCAATGACACGGATGGAACTAGAGGGTATTATGCTAAGCAAAATAAGTCAATCAGAGAAAGACAAGTATCATATGATCTCACTGATATGAGGAATTTGAGAAACAAGACAGAGGATCATAGGGAAAGGGAGAGAAAAATGAAACAAGATGAAACCAGAGAGGGAGACAAACCATAAGAGACTCTTAATCTCAGGAAACAAACTGAGGGTTGCTGGAGTGGAGAGGGGTGGGAGGGATGGGGTGGCTGGATGATGGACATTGGGGAGGGTAGGTACTATGGTGAGCGCTATGAATTGTGTAAGACTGATGAATCACAGACCTGTACCCCTGAAACAAATAATACATTATATGTTAATAAAAAAAATTTAAATTATCAAATCACTGTAATGCACACCTGAAACTAATAGGATATTATATGTCAATTACACTGCAATTAAATTTTGAAAAAGATCCTAAGGAGTTGCTGTTCAAGACACATTATGCGGCTTGACGAATTCTTAATAGCAGAATTCCCCATTTATGTAACAATTAATAGAATAAAAGCCACAAAGGGTTAGTTTCATAATCTAAGACATGTTAACTTTTTATAAAATAACTATCTCTAAATTACTGTGGTCATTTCTGGTTAAAATGCTTTCTTTTTTTTTTTTTAAAGATTTTATTTATTTATTTATTTGACAGAGAGAATGAGAGAGAGAGAGCACATGAGAGGGGGGAGGGCCAGAGGGAGAAGCAGACTCCCTGCCGAGCAGGAAGCCTGATGCAGGACTCGATCCCGGGACTCCAGGATCATGACCTGAGCCGAAGGCAGTCACTTAACCAACTGAGCCACCCAGGCGCCCTGGTTAAAATGCTTTCAAATATATTTCATCTTACATACCCTATTCACCAAAAGCTTTAGAAAAGTGTTGAGAGTTTGAGCTTTTATTGCATACATGCTCATAGTTTCTGCAAATTCAGAAGGTCTCAGATACAACTTTGACTTTTCCTTAAAGGCATATGTATCATTTTCAAATGATCTAAGAGAAAATCCAAAGCCTAGCAAAGAAGAAAATATAATGAATCTCTTGAATAAAAGAGTTCTTTATTCACTTGGCAAAGATTCATTTTTGCCTTTTGAAACCATTTTGGGAGTCTAGTTGACTAGTCAAATTCCACACATTTTAACGTTTCTTCTCTAAATTGAAGACAAAGGCAGAAAAAGATTTTGTCTGGGCACAGCTGCATCACACAGCATGAAATGAACCCCAGCAGGGTGGCCCAGTCACTACAAGCAGCCAGCACACACCAAATTGGGAGTGATTAATGCATGATCCACCAACTAGATAGTCTAATTAAATAATGGTGGTTAATTACTAATTAGTATATGACTTATGTAGATTGAAGCACTTTGACTTGTCAGATGTTAAAAAGAACACTGAAAAAATCAAAGCTCTATCATTTCAATAATCTACTTAAAAATGATGCATCAGAGATTTTTTTTGCCATCATCTGTCTAGCCAAAACACATATTGAAGAACTTGTTTGATCTTTCCAAAATTAATGTCATTCTGTTTAAGTAATAATGTTCCTTTTGCTGTCATAAAAGGCTAAAAACCCTAAAATGATAAAATATTTTGAAGTGTGTAACAGGGTGGGGTTAGTGTAGTCCCTATTATCCATTTAAACCCCCGCATATTTGAAATGTATCCACAATTAATCAGCTGGGCACAGTTGGTTTTCATTTCTCACACGTTTATTTTCTGCATACTTAGAAAGCTCCGGTTTTAACCAAAAAGCCCTCTATTTAACCAATCCAAAGACAATCAGAATATGCACACCTACTCTCCCTGTGAGTGACTGTCCTAAAGGGCTAGAGAGGATGGGCAGTAGGATCCAAGCTCTGCTTTTGGAAATTATATAAGATTTGCTTCCACAACTGTGGGATTTGGGAGCTTTTTTTTTGGCATCTATTGAAAAAAAAATGCCATCTGTCCCCTCATTACCCTTAAAAAAAAAAGAAAGAAAAAGAAAAGCTTGACATAGCATATTGATGCCAACCTTTACTTCCAATTATTTATCACCTAAAAAAAAAAACACACACAGAAGGTTTCATGAATAATGCTTTCCTCTTTTGTGAAAAGTGTGGGTGGAAATACTATGCATGTACTTCTAAACAGGCAGATCAAATCAATGTCCATCTTTACTAAACATTATTTTTTTATAACCTCACCAAACCAATTAAATACCTTTCCTGTCTCCTTGGTGATAGTGACACATCTGCTGCCTTAAACAATAACCCATAAACAAAAGATACACTCTAAAATCACAACATATTCGCCCAGAAGGAGGATTGAGGATGGAGGACCTGTTGGGTAATTTGCCAATGTGTGGCCTCATGAGAATCATCAAACATGCTTATTTGTTTGTTTGTTTGAAGTTTGAATATAGTTGACACACAATGTTACATTAATTTCAGGTGTACAGCATAGTAATTCCATATCTCTATACACTGGATGCTCATTTAAAATGCTCTTCCCTTGGGGGGGCACCTGGGTGGCTCAGTGGGTTGAGTGTCTGCCTTCGGTTGAGGTCATGGTCCCAGGGTCCTGGGATCAAGTCCTGCATTGGGTTCCTTCTCAGCGGGGAGCCTGCTTCTCCCCCTGCCCCTCCCCCTGCTCATGTTTTCATTCTCTCTCTCTGATAAATAAATACATACATACATACATACATACATAAATAAATAAAATGCTCTTCCCTCGGTCTCATTCCACATGTCTAGGAATCTGCATTTTTGACAAGCACTCTGAGGTGACATGGATACACCTAAATTACGAGGGTGATCTGTGGTATTCAGGGTGCTCACCCACTACTTTTCATCATCCAGAGAGAAAGAGCCCCTCTGGTCAACAGTCCTCTCATGCACACACCTGCAGACATTTTGGTCACCATCCACTTCCACCTGCCTCCCCATTAGCTCTGAGGAGAAGAAAGAAAACTGATTTCAACTCTGGCTAAAGAGAAAAGGAGCAGGGTGGTGAGACATCAGGATGAGAAATTGACTGTCAAATCATGTTTTGTTTCCTGTTTAGTTTAAAATGCCCACTGATTGAAATGTAGACTAATGTAGTTGAAAGCCCCAGAGGGAAAAAAAAAAATTGGATATTCCCAAAACAGTCATTAAGTTAGGAGGAAGAAAGTTGAGAAGGAAAGGAGAAAAGGCAAACCATTCCTAGGGCAGGGGGACAGAGGGGAAGCAGGGAGACCCTGCAGCAGCCACAGGGGTGGTCCTGTTCCCAACTGGGAAGTGAGCTTAGTGAATTCCCAAAACTAGATCTGGGGAGATTGATGCGAGAAGAAATTACCCTTGCTAGCTTGGGACCAGGAGGAAATGCCTTCCCATGACACAGCTGGCTGGACAGCTGGCTGCCTTTTAAGATAAAGGAAAGAAAAAAAAAAGATAAAGGAAAGAAGCAAGGAATGCTGCTGAGCAGCAAGCAGGTGGGGAAGCAGAAGTGGCCAGAGGGAGTGGTCATCAGAAAGCAAGCAGACACGCAGGCTCTAGGGGGAGGCAGAACCCAGTCAACTCCACCCCATTCACAACACAAGGGAGCTGGGAGGGAGGGGCTAAAGCTATCAATCTAGTTAGTGGGGATGACTGGAAGATTAACAGTTCATCACTGTTTTCCTTTTACCATTGTTTTTGAAGTGGAGATTGTAACTTTGCAGTATTTTCAAGCTAGTAGGCTTCTGTGAATTAAAGCTGTTCCCCTCCAGCCCCCCAAAATAGCCTCTACCTTCAGATTTTTAAACCCCATTATATCTAAATGAGTTGCACGATTTTACTAGGGTTTTTGGCTTTTGTCATTGTTTACTTCTACATAGCAAATAACAGGGTTAACTTAGGAACATACCGCTACTCATTTTATTTATCTGAGAAAAATGCATTTTGAATTCCAAAGAAGTAATTTGAAAACAAAATTTTGGATCACTATATAGGTGTAACTGGAGACTTCCTGTACAACTAAATTCAAGCACGTTAGAGCGCCTATAGAGATCTTTGGTGCAAATGTTTATCCACAGTGCCCTCTAGCGGTTTTAATTGTCATTTCAACACAGACCAAAAAATTCCTCTGAGCAAAAGCTTTTCCATATTATGAGATGAATGTGTGTATTTAAAAGTGTTGGAACCATACAGTCCAAGAATTTTATATTTGAGAAATACTAAGAAAATTTAAAATCAAAATTTAATCACTGTCCACTTGATCATGACGAAAAAGTATGTTCTTTGAGGAATCAATCAAGTCTTTCTTTGGTTTTTGTTCTTTCTTCATTAAAGACATCAGTATGGATACAACAATGAGTGATTTAAGGCAGCTTTCTCTGATTTGAATTTTCTACCTTTTTTTGAAGTCCAGCCTCCCCTGTGCTAGATGATGCATTATCCTGGACAGATTTCATGGCCAGTAATACTCGTAATAACAACCAGAGGAAAAAAAATTCCTTCCATGGTAACTTCATCATCTGTGTCTGAGATCTCAAATCTCTGATTTATACATTATTACAGCAGTCACCCAATTTTTTTGCTGGACTGAGTTTCTAAGGTTTTTCAGATGCCCCTCAACAAACAAAACCTCCAAAGTGAAGTTAATAATAGGAATTATGGCAGGCTTTGTGCTGCTCTCAGGCTAGACGCAAGGTAATTTACGTTAAGCTTAATTAAATTATGTTATTTTCACATACTTTTCACAGTATATCACAGAACATGGGGGAAAAACCACAATACAACAAATAGAGCTTATAAAGAAAGTTCAGAGGAGGGAGAACAAAGAAAATAAGGAAAGAAAAAAGAGGACCAACATAAAAGCACAACATTAAAGGAAAAAAAATAGTAAGCAAGAAATGGAAATACAAGTGTCCATTTTTCTTGCTATACTAGGTGATTAACCATGAGGTTTTGAAAGATACACAACCCAAGGAATTGGGTGGTGTCACACAGCGTTTGATCATGCAGAGAACTACTTACACTTACCAAGTAATATAAGCTTAGTCAGGTGGCTGTATTATACAGAGCACAGTGGTTTTCAAAGTGCTATTCCAGAAACAGCAGTAGAAGCATCACCTGGAAATTCGTTAGGCATTCTCAGGCTGCACCCCAGACCTTTTGGATCAGAATATCTGGGTCTTCATAAGTCCTCCAGGTCATTTTTTTTTTAAAGAGTAGGTGATTGCTTCTTTTTTTTCTTTTTTAAGTTTTTATTTAAATTCCAGTTAGTTAACATAGTATTAGTTTCAGTAGTAGAATTTTGTGATACATCGCTTACATACAATACCCAGTGCTCATCACAAGTACACTCCTTAATGGCCATGATCCATTTAACCCATCCCCTCCCCCACCCACCTCCCCTCCAGCAACCCTTGGTTTGTTCTCTATAGTTCTGGTTTGCCTCTTTTTCTCCCCCATGTTCATCTGTTTCATTTCTTAAATTCCACAAGTGAAATCATGTCTTCCAGGTGATTCTGACACCCACTAATGTTTGAGAGCCACTGTTACAGATCAGACACTGACCTTAATCAGGCAGAATTCAGAAAACCTGGGTTCAAATTCTGCAATGATTCTGAGCAGCCTGATCTTAGGTATCAGTTTCCTCATCTTTGGCAAGAAGATCATAATACCCACCTGATACAGGTAGCAAGGATGCCACTGGTGTGTAACTATTCATTCATTCATGCTCTAAGCAAATACTGAGTGCCTACCACATGCCAAGAACTATTCTAAGATGCCTGGGAACAAAACAGGGAACCCCTGCTTTCCTGGAGCTTGTCATTAGAGTGGAACAAAACACACACCTTAAATAATAAACAGACTGGATTCTTTTCCTAGGGCTGCCAGAACAAAGTACCACAAACTGGGTGGCTTCAACAACAGAAATGGATTGTCCCACAATTCTAGCGTGAAATCAAGATGTCAGCAGAGGCTCTCTTCAGCAGGTGTCTCACATCTTACCTTCAGTGATGGTTAGTTTTACACATCAACTTGGCTGTGCTGTGGTGCTTAGTTATTCGAACACTCACCTAGTTACTGCTCTGAAGGGATTTTGTAGATTCCATTAACATCTACAACCAGTTGACTTTAAGTAAAGGAAATTAGTCTCAATAATGTGTGGGGGCCTCATTTAACCCACTGAAAGCCCTTAAAACTGAGGTTTTCCCCAGGAAGAATAAATTCTATTTCATGACAACAAATCAGTCCCTTGCCCACGAGCTTTCAGTCCGCCAGCCTACTTTACAGATTTCAAACTCACCACCCCCACAATCACATGAGCCAATTCCTTGATTGATAGATCACGGATAGAGATATTGATATTAATACCAATATTCTGCTCCATACCAATTCTGTTTCTGTAGAGAACCTGACTGATATATTCCCCCCTACTCTCCTTCCTTCTTCAAGCCAAAGAATTATCTTAATGTTTCAAAATAATATCCCATTAGATATAAATTATTAGTTGATTTCAGCTCGAATAAACATTTGTACAATAGATGTTGTCCTTGTTTTGCAGATAAGAGAATGCAGGCTTAGCAAGGTAAAAGAATTTGCTAGAAGTCATTCAGCAAGCAAGAGGTTAAGAAGAAATGAACTAATCTCCAAATTTTTGATCTTGCTCATTAGCTGATACACTCTGAAATTCGTCTTTGTAATGCCTGGTGTTTGGCCTATGTGATGGTTAATTTTATGTGTCAACTTGACTGGATCATAGGATGCTCACATTCAACATCATTTCTGGATATGTCTGTGAGGTTGTTTCCAGACAAGATTAGCATTTGGATTCATGGACTGAGTAAAGCAAATGGTCCTGCCCAGAGAGTGGACATCATTCAAATAGTTGAGGGCCTGACTAGAACAAAAAGGCAGAGAAAGGGGGAACTGGTCTCCAAACTGACTGGAACAGGACATCAGTCTTCTCCTGCCCTTGGCCTGGGACTTAGACCATTGGTTCTCCTTGTTCTCAGGCCTTTGGACTAGGACTGAAATTTATGCCATTGGCTTTCTTAGGTCTTTAGCTCACAGACGGTAGATCATGGAACTCCTCAGCCTCATAATCACATGAGCCAAATCCTTACAATAAATCATTTTTATTTATCTCTTTATTTCCTTGGCTGACTCTAAGGATCTGTAACTGACAGCTATCCTCTTGGCTGGAGCCACGACAACCTTTGCAGT
Organism: Neomonachus schauinslandi; assembly: GCF_002201575.2. Lineage (NCBI taxonomy): Eukaryota > Metazoa > Chordata > Mammalia > Carnivora > Phocidae > Neomonachus > Neomonachus schauinslandi. The sequence continues at coordinate 68,397,304 of NC_058407.1, forward strand.
CCTTGCTTTTCCCTCTGCTAATGTCTGGGTGACCTTGTCTCTGTAATTCCCAAGCGATAATGTAAGTCATATGCTAGACCATCCTACCAGCAAAATAATCTGTATGTTGCACCAGATGAGCTGGATTTTTGCCGTAGATTGTGTCTTATCTACTGGAATTCACAACCCTTTAAACACAGACCTGAATGCTGAACCTTCTGGCCAGTCAGCCTGGCACTAATAAGAGTAAAGCCTCCTGGTCTTCCTCTCTTACCCCAAGGATCACAGGATCCATTGTAAGCAGTAACTTTAGAGTGGGTATGAGCGTGGACCATGGGAGTAGAACTGGATGCCAATCTGGGCTCCACCATATATTAGGTATGTGACCTTAGAAAAGTAATCTCTCTAAGGCTCAGTTTCTTCCTATGGAAAATGGGGACAACAGTGATATCAATAGGACGAGTAGTAGTAGAAGTACCTACAAAGCCTTCTAGTAAAAATTAAATGAGATAGTAAGTATCAAATGCCTAACTCATGCCAGGTCCATGACAGTCACTCATCAATATTGTCAATGATGATGGTAATGATGACGATCATAATGAGACAGCACAGTTTCTGAGTAAGCATTCTCTGGAAAACCTGAGGGCAATGAGAGCAATGGAGAATGCAAAGAAAGAAGCAAGAATCCAGGCATCTTTAACAAAGGAGTTGATAACTAGTCCCAATCAAAGGAGAACTAGTCTGGGTTGTATGGGCAGGGTATACACGGAGAATAAGAAGTGGGAATATTCAAGCAGAAACACAGAAACTCAAAGGCAGAAAGAGGATCTCTTTCCTGTTTCACATTCAGTTCTCTGTCCCTATAGCAAAGAAAGAAAAAAGTTAAACTAAATTAAAACTAAAAGAATCAGGTGGCTCTGCACATTTCTCCTGTTCTTGCTGCTATTTTTGTTGGAGAGAAGCACATGAAGAGAGAAGTCCCAGAAAACTTCTGCTCTGGGAATGTGAATTCTAATGGTGAGTGTGCAGGCTTCGGAGTCAAATATTTCTGGGTTCCGTCACAGTTCTACCATTTTCCAGCTTATTTAATCTCTCTGGGCCCCAGTTCTCTCATCTATAATCTCCCAAGATTAATGTACAAGGCAGATTATTTTGCAGAAAGCAACAGAAACCCAACTCAAATGAGCTTCAACAGAAAGAGAATTTACTGACTCAAGGCATCCAAAGAAAGGTGAAACAAATGAGTCATGAGGAGCTAGAGACGAAGCTGAGTTTCAAGAACAACTGCAATTACAGACACTGGCAGGGGGCTTTTTTCTGACTCATATCTGCTCTCAGCACTTTCAATTTCATTTGTTCTCACTAAGACCAACAAATAGGGCCAAAGAAAGCTCCCAGGGCTTCAGCTACCAGAGAGGTCCCAAGTTCAAAATTTTTCTGGGGAAGCAGTTCAATTAGCTAAGTTTGGCCAACTGCTCACTTCTGCTGCAAGCAGATGGGATATGGTTAAATAAGAACATGACTGCTCCTATAGTAACCATGTAGATAGTGGAGGATAGGACAGTGGAAAGGATGATGCAGGGCAGAAAATCCCACAGATATCCACTAAATTGACATTTTTTTTTAAACCATTTAAAATAACGTTTATAAAAATTCAAGTGAAAATGGATAAAAATTGTATGTAGAGTACAATCTCAACTTTAGAGAGTATACTATAGACTAAAATCATTGTAAGAAAATGCATTAAAATATTTATAGCATTTATCATGGGTAACAGAACCATAGATAATTCTCATTTTCTTAAAAATGTTTTATTGTACTAAATTTGTTTCTAAAATAGGCTTGTATTACTTTGATAATCAGAGGGAAAACAATAAAAGATCTCTGTCATTGTTGATGTTTTTTTAAGTTTATTTATTTAAGTAATCTCTACACCCAATGTGGGGCTTGAACCCATATCCCTGAGATCAAGGGTCACATACTTTACTGACTGAGCCAGCCAGGCACTTCACTGTTGTTGTTTTAATATCACTCATATTTGTTTCAGATTAAATCCTAGATACCTAGAATTCAGGCTCATGCCTAGCTCAGTTTATAACCCTAATAACAACCCTAGAGACTCAGACAAAAATTTTATGAGCTTTCTTGTGACTTAAATAGGATCTGTGAAAGTTGTCTAGAGAACATATGTGCTTATTTAAAGACAGAGCTACAAGAGAAAGTTTTCAGAGATGACCCGTTAAAATCACTTAGGCTGTTAATTTTATTATCTGGCTACTTGTTATATTACCATTATTGTGTCAGTGATGTTTGAGTTGTTAACAGATCATTCAGTATTCTGCAGATCACACAAAGTCCAGATCACTAGCTAGTACTAGCTACTGAGAAGACCACTATCTACCTACCAGTGATGCTTTCTTCTTTGAAGGTTATTAGCAGTTCAGAGTGCATGGGTAAATAGTTCCAATTCATCTGGTAACAGTAATGTCAGTTCCTGTGTAAATACTAAGGCATCTAAAAAAGCCTTTAAAAGGTACCAGTTTTTACGAAAGGTATCTAATCAGGGGGGAAAAAACCTCACAGACTTCAAAGTCAAAGTTGAGTTTAAAGGCCAATTTTGCAAGTTGTGTGACCTTCAGCAGATTCCTTAATTTCTGAAGCCTTACTTTTTTTCACCTGTAGTAAAGTGACTTGTATGCTTCTAAGATACAACAGGACTGCTATATGGGTTAAATGAGATAACGTGTGGTATATCCATGATGAGCCTAGCACACAGTAGGCATGCATCAAACCCTATCCCAACTCCTCTCCCCATCCCAACACAGGCCATTTTCTATCAATCATAATGTGTCAGACAAATAAAAACAATGTGATTTCCCTCGAGCATATATATTCACTATGAAGAAGGAATAATTAGAAGCCTTTCAATTCACTGAAAAGGAAAAGCAGCTTTAAAATGCACTACTAGGGGCGTCTGGGTGGCTCAGTCATTAAGCGTCTGCCTTCAGCTCAGGTCATGATCCCAGGATCCTGGGATCGAGCCCCGCATCAGGCCCTCCTCGGCGGGAAGCCTACTCCTCCCTCTCCCACTGCCCCTGCTTGTATTCCCTCTCTCGCTATGTCTCTGTCAAATAAATAAATAAATAATCTTGAAAAAATAAATAAATAAAATGCACTACTAGAAGAAAAATAAAGAAAAATACAAAATGTGTGAATTATGTAGCCATTGTTAATGACCCAAATCCTGAACTTTACCCTTGTTTTGTTGTTGTTTATTTGTAGGTTTGTTTATTTTGCTTTTCAATCTCTGGTTCTCCAAAATACCAAAGATTAATGATTATACAAAAGCTATTCTATAGGAATAGTTTTTTGCACATCATTAAATGCTAAGTTGAAACTGACCCAGGAAGCTTTCCTTTGTTGTAATGAGGAATACAAATATAAGAAGATAAAGATATATCAAGTCTTGTTGAATCATGACATTCTACTGTAACTAAATATTTTTAGGAGTCTGTCATTAATAAACATACTTCTATTTCTCAGAGTTGCAGCTCATTAACTAACTCTCTTTGAAGAAAGTACAAAAATACCAATGGTTCTTGACCGTTGTTAAGCCATGGGACCTTTTGAGACTGCAATGGTCTCTCTCCTAAAAGAAAGATACACACATTTACTAAATTTTGCATTTTTAAATTTCAAGATCTTAACTCCATCCAGAAGATATTCACAGGCCACCCAGTAGACCCAGGTTGGTCCCAAGTATAGCAGGATTAAGAATATCTAAATATTCCACATTGACATCTTCATTGTCATAAAAACATTCTCACAATAAAACCAACATTCTCGTGATCAAACTAGAGTTTTAAAAGAAAAAAAACAACTACAGGCATTTTATTTATTTTTTAAAGACTTATTTATTTGAGAGAGAGAGAGAGAGCATTCACGCACAAGCAGGAGGGGCAGAGGGAGAAAGAATCCCAAGCAGACTCCACACTGAGCACAAAGCCTGTAACAGGATCTGATCTCACAACCCTGAGATCACAACCCTGAGAAGACGACCTGAGCTGAAACCAAGAGTTGGACACTCAACAGAATTCTATATCTGCTCCCTAAGACAGATAATATAGTGATAAAGTTTTCATTTCCCTTCCATTTTCTCCTCACACCTTTCACCCTTCCATCTTCTCAAGGGCTTTCCACTCAATCCTGAACCCTAAACACAAGGGTCTAGGGTATATGCCAAGAATATACGTGTTCCCGGGCACCTGGGTGGCTCAGCTGGTTAAGCGACTGCCTTTAGCTCAGGTCATGATCCTGGAGTCCCAGGATTGAGTCCCACATCGGGCTCCCTGCTCAGCAGGGGGTCTGCTTCTCCCTCTGACCCTCTTCCCTCTCATGCTCTCTGTCTCTCATTCTCTCTCTTTCTTTCAAATAAATAAAATCTTAAAAAAAAAAAAAGAATATATGTGTTCCCAGTCATCGGGTTGATAAAAAGTTTACATCTGCTTCATCTATCCCTTGAAAGAGTTGAAGATTAGTTCAATTAGCTGAGGTATATAGTACAGTGACAGATGCTATTATAATAATCCATTTTACAGATGTATAATATCTTACAGCGAGGAAGTGGCTAAGTTGGGATTACATTCTGGCACAAAGGCTACAGTTGGACTGACTGATGCCCTAGAGTTTTTTTTGTTTTTTTTTTAAAGATTTTATTTATTTATTTGACAGAGAGAGACACAGTGAGAGAGGGAACACAAGCAGGGGGAGTGGGAGAGGGAGAAGCAGGCTTCCCGTGGAGCAGGGAGCCTGATGTGGGGCTCGATCCCAGGACCCTGGGATCATGACCTGAGCCGAAGGCAGACGCTTAACCGACTGAGCCACCCAGATGCCCGATGCCCTAGAGTTTTATTTGAATACTTTTATTTCAGGAAGATCAAGAAAAAGACTGTCTAGCTCAAATGCCACCATCTCTGATCCTTTCTCTGCTTTCTCTAACTTTTATTGTACTCTTTGTCTGAAGCAATTATTGAACAGTTATTCCACGTTGTTGTCTGTTGTTATTCTTTCAACACACATTTATTATCTCTCATGTGTTAAGAATTAGACTCTAGGGAAAGACCAGTGAATAAGATACAGTCCCTGATCTCAAGGCTCTCGCGTTGAGAGGTGGAGGGAGTCAAAAGTGTTATTGTAATTGAATGTGGTAAGTAGGTAGGAAGGTAGGAATTAAAGTCATTGAGAGCACCTTAGGGATCAAAAGTGACTTCTTGGAGGAGGTATATAAACTGAACCATGACAGATGAGTAGAAGAAAGGCTGAGGAAAGGAAGTGGAACAGGGTCAGATGATGGAAAGTGGAATGGAGCTCAGGCCAGACCTAGAGATCTGCAGGCCTGAGAGACCATGGGGAGCCAGCACATTTGCCTACATTTCAGAATTTGCAATATAACTCAAAGGACGAGCATACTATAAATAAGCCTGAAGAAGCAGTCAGGGGCTAGATCACCAAGGGTGTTGTCAGTCATACAAACTGGTTCATACTGAAGTAAATGAAGAGCAATAAATTTTAAGATGGTGATTAACATGCTCAGACTTGCATTTTATTAAGTTCTCTTTTGCTTCAATGTGGAAAAATGGATTGCAAAGGCTAAGACTGGAAACAAGGAGACCATATTGGAGGCTACAGCAGTAATTCAAATGAGAAATGATGATGGGCTGATCTAAGGCAATGGGATGAAGAACAAAATAAGAAGGCAGAATGGCAAGTACTCTCTCCCTCTCCCTCTCCCTTCCTCTCTCTGTCTCTCTCATCTTGTCCATAGATAATAAGAACTGACATTCACTGAGCACTTACTATATAGTGGGCTCTTTCCTAAATGCTTTTATTTGACTCATGTAATCCTCAAAACAAGTCAATTCCTCATTATATAGATGAGGAAACTGAGGCATAGAAATTAACTTGGCCAAGGTTCTCAAGGTCAGAGACATTATCTTATATTTCTTTCATTATCTTATATTTCTTGAAATGTATATTAAGTATAAATAGAGGGATCAATAAATACTTGTGGATTTATTATAATTATTCACCAGGGGAATAAAGATTCTTACAGATAACTTTCCATCTCCCAAAGCGCTCAAGCACAGACCATGTGATGACTTGGCAAGCATACTTTGGAGCAAAGTCGTACATTTTGTGGACACTCCCAGAAAATCCTAAGGTCCCTAATAACACTAACAACTGATGACTTTATGACTCAGTGACTTTGAAGGATGAACAACCTGCTAATTAATGGAAAAATCTCTGAGCTTGCAAAATTCTCCATCAGAAAGGAAATCACCATTAATCTCAACCACACTTACAATCACCATATTCTCCTTTGGCTCCTATTTCTGATCCCCTCTTTCAACATTCCTTATATGACTGGACAAAAAGAAATACCTACCTATGAGCAGTAAGGACACTTTGATCACATGTATTTCCCCAGAAATCTAATCGAAGTGTAATAGAAAGAGATATTTCATTAAATCCCTCTTAGGTCCATTTTAATTTCTGAAAGCACTGAGCATGTAATAATATGCTAATTTTCATGGACAATGTAGCATTTTAGAGCAGAATTAGGGATATATTCTGAGAAAAGGTTGAAAATCTCTGGAGCCAGGGAACTATGCCTTTATTGCTTTTCTGCTATTAACTTGCTCTGGGACTTGAAGCAAGTCCCTTAAGCCTCTCTCAGTTTCATTTGTACCTCATTTGTAAAATATGGAATAATACTTAACAACTACCTCACAGAGATATACTGAAAAAATAATGAGCTAATAGAGACAGGCAAGATGTTTTGAGATCCTTGGATCAAAGATCCAGCACATTAAATACTAAATTTTAATGAATTAAAGATGCATGAAACTCCTGTTAATGTGTACATTTCAGAGGAATGGACTGTGATATCATAAACTATACAAAAACTTTTAGAGTGTGAGGTATAAAAACGTTTAAATACAGGATCATTTTCTAAATGTTCTCGCCTTTTAGATTAAAAGCCAGTAGGGCTAAAATTCATTTTCTAAAACTCCAGAGGATAATGAAATATCTCATGACAGAATTTTAAAAGGAAATGTGGAGTTACCTTGAAGTCATTTTTGGATAATAAAATAGTTTAAAGTCTAATTTCTGAAACTGCAAGAAAAAAGATGTCAGATTCACTTGACCCTCAATACCTATGTTCGTCCACATTTCTCATGTGGGCTTAAAGCAGGCAGCAGGCTAAGAGCTGCCAGGAATGCTAGTGGTCTAGACTGAGGGATGATGATCCACTGCTGTAACACCTTCCACTCCAAGAACTGCCTTTAAGAATTTTTTTAAATCAATTTTCTTATAATAAATATTTCCTAAGGCAGATCAGCATCTACATTAGGAAACGTTGGCTCTGATTTATGTACTAGTTTAAATCTCACCAAAAGGCATGTTTCCCATTTTGGAGATATAGCCTGAAATGCTATCTGAGAACAAGTATATAATATAGTCATTGTCTGATTCAAATGCACTGCATTTAAAGTATGTAGAAATAACACAGAAATTTAAAAATCTACTACTTTAGGACTCAGAAAAGCCCACTGATCCTGAAAATAAGAGAGATTTTAAGATCTAGGCTTCTAAATGAGGGTAAAATATTCCATGTTGTTGTTTGAAATCTTAGGCAGAAACTGAAATAATAATAAATATGAATAAGAATTTGGGGAATAGAGGGACAGGTTCTATGGAGCTGGAATTCACTAAAAAGAGCTTTGCTTAAGGCTTAAGAAGGCTTAAGAAGCTAAGTAGAGAATCCCCTAACAGAGAGGAGAATTGTCCAGAAAAATAAATATTTTCAAATTAAAAGAGGTCACCTATGTGATTGGAATCTTATAAATCAGAGCTGCAATCTCTGATACCCAAATGTTAAGTTACTCCGGTTGTTGAAAAAAGGAGAAACCAGCCCTGGGTAAAATAACCTGTAGAATGTAAACGGATACTGCAGTTAAAGAAAATGTAGCAGTAGAGAGATTCTAGGTCTCACATCTGTGAAAACAAAACTAAATTTCAAATACAAGTGAGTTATCGGGAAGCCATTAAGTACAAAACTGCTGGTTGGCCTGATTCCCATTCCAGTAAGGTCTGCACAAGAGCAGTGCCTAGAAAACAATGAATAATAGAAATATATGCCCAAGAGTAACAAGTTCTAAAAACCTGTCCCAGAAACATGAAAAGAGAGCTGGAAGGAATAAGGTTGTGCCCATCTGTATCTATTTTCTAAACATTTTATGAGGACCGAATAATAACAGAGTGGATGTAGCATGTGCTATCTTATTAGCACCTGCAGAAGGGCCAATAAACACCCCTGGTGCTACCCCTCCTGTTCACCTTGCCTACTGTAAACATCACTTTTTGAAAAATTATATTCCCCACTGAGCACGGAGAGGGTCTTTGAATTCTATTTAAAATACTGCCCCCACGTAGTCACTACCTATCAAATGGAGTTGGGTCCTAAGGTGATATCTATTTCCCATCTCCAGCTTAGAAATTTCATTTGAAAAAAAAAAAGGTTGCTTGTAATTACAAAGCAGTGGCTTTTCATTTATGTGTTATATTTAGCAAACACTAAAACACATACTTGTAATAGCTTTGAAAAATACCAGTTATCATTTAGAGCAACCCACAATTAACCTAACCCTCATGCAATTCCCATGGGTAACCATTGTTAAATATTTGGTGCAATCATTTCTAGAACTTTCTAATGCAGTATATAATCTATCATATTTCTCAAGTCTAAATGCCTTCATTCAAATTGAAGCAATTTAATAACTGGTTTCCTAAAGAAAAACCACCACAACAAATGAAACACTACAATGTTAATGTAATAATTATGACATTGCCAAATTTTAGTCATTAAAATTTGAAAACTGTGTATTATATATATGCATTTTATATATGCTAAACTTTGTAAATCACAATCTTCTACATGTTGTGAGAGTTCTAAAACAAGGGTTAAATAACACAAATATACATGTCTAAACCCCTCTTTTGCAGATGCTGCCAAGCATCTCATATATTTTTTTAAATCTACAGATAAATCTCATGCGCCCTTTCTGGGAAGACCTCCTGTCACAAGTATTTTATTTTACTCTTTTATAAGAAGATATTTAACTGAAACTTCTCAAATATCACAATGTATTCAAGTGTCTGTGATTTCCATACCCCAGTTTCTTTCCTAAGGCTTAGTCTAAGATTCTAAAGGAGTTTTAACAAAAAAGGAGTATATTATTTTACTTGTTACAAAACAAGTATATGGTAACACTATCTTGACAAACTAAACTTGGTGGTTTTCTATGATTAACTGTAGGTATTAAATAGAGTTGAAAACAAGATTCCACTCCATCTTCAAACACTTATGTGTTTTCCTGCCAAATATAGAAATGAATATTAATTTTCAACTTTCCAGAGGAGGCCAAGAAAGACTTATAACTTGCAGATATAACAGAGCTCAGAAATAGATAACACTGAATCATCAGAACTGAATGTAGGCTGATAAATGCACTCATTTTTTTTTTCCAGGAGATGAATATGAACCCTCACCCTAACTTTACAACAGAAGAACTGCATATTGTTGATATGCATATAAAAGTTCTAATTCATTGGTACACAAAATAATAGAAATTAAAATGAGATTCAATTTTTATCCATTGGATTATTATTTTTTAAACTCATCTATGGCATACAAGTCTCCCAAGACACAAAACAACTAGAAAATAGGAGAGTAACACCAGTAAATGGCACAGTAGGAAGCCCTGAACCTTCCTTCCCCCCACAAACACACCAATTCAGCAATAATTCACGGAAAAAATTCCCTTTGTGAGAAATCCAGAAATGAACTGAAAGGCTTCGGCACCACGGGAGAATGAGAAACCAGACTCACTGAAGCCAGTAGGGAGAACTGAACACCCTCTTGCCAGAGTCCCTGTCCATATGATCAGGAAGAGACTCTCTAACCCCAAGTTTCACTCAGGAGGGTAGGAATTGGTTCACATGTCCAGCAGGGGCCCCCCGGAGAAATGGTTTCTGTCTTGAATTGGAGCTCTGACCAGTCCAGCACAAACTAGCCAACCAGGGGAAAACGGAGATGTTGACTTGGGCTGGTAGACACCATAGATCCTCCCTGCTGCTTAGCATAGAATAGGTGGGTGAAAAATCCCAGCTCAGTTTCCCCCTGGCGAGGAAAAGAATTGATCTGTATGCCCAGTGACCCAACTTCTCTAGAACCACACAAAGAATTATCATCTGTCTTGCCAATCTTGTAGCTCTGACTAGGTCTGACACAGTCTAGTAGCCTCTCAGGGAGAACGAAGGTGACACTTTGGGCTGACAGAAACCATAAATCCTCCCTTTGCTCGACACAATTAGTGGATGAAAAATCCCAGCTCTTTGATCTCTCTTGGAGAAGGAAAGAGTTGGTCTATGTGTCCAGTACCCCAACCTCTCCAGGGATGCCTAAAGAATTAGCATCTGTCTTATCAGTTTTCACAGTTCTGACAGGTCAAGGACACAGGCCCCCAGAATCTCCGGCCAGGCTGATTGGTGGGGATCTTCTTCTGCACAAGTCTGCTCTATGAAGACTGGGAGGGGTACCTACTTTGTCTAGTGTACAGAAACCCAACAAAGACATCAAGAAGAATGAGGAACAGGCAAAGATGTTACAAAGGAACAAGATACATCTCCAGAAACTGACTTTAAAGAAAAAGGAGTTATATGATTTACCTGACAGAGAATTCAAAATAATTGTAATAATCACTCAAGATAGGTCAAGATAAAATAAAAAAATTAACAAAGTGACAATCTCAACAAAGAGATAGAATTTTTTAAGTATCAAGCAGAAATCATGGAGCTGAGAACACAATCACTGAACCGTAAAATTCAGCAGAAAAATTCAACAACAAACTAGAAGAAATAGAAGAAAGAATTAGCAAACTCAAAGACATGTCATTAGAAATAATTCAAAGGAGAAAAAGAAATGAAAAAAGAATGAAGAAAGTTTAAGGGACATACAGGATATCAACAAGTAGACTGTTTTACACATTACAGAGTCCCAGAAAGTGAGGAAAGAAAAAGGACAAGAGAATTTATTCAAAGTAATAATGACTGAAAACATCTCAAGTCTAGAGAAGAAAAGAGACATATAGATCCAGGAAGCTCAATGAAACCCAAAAAAAGATAAACCCAAATAAATTCATACCAAGACATATAATAATCAAATTTTCAAAAATCAAACACAAAGAGAGAATTTTGAAAGAAGCAAAAGGAAAGTGACTTGTCACATACAAGGGAACCACAATAACACTACCAGTGAATTTTTCAATAGAAACCCTGCAGAACAGAAGGTAGTGGGCTAATATATTCATATTCAAAGTGCTAAAGGAGTATGGTGACTAACATAATAAAATTTTTTTTAAAAAAGTGCTAAAGGCAACAAACAAAAAAACCTGCCAGCCAAGAATGTGATATACCACATTTACACAATAAGGGATAAAAAAATCACACGATTATCTCAACAGATGCAAAATAGAGTATTTGACAAAACTCAACACCCTTTCATGATAAAAACTCTGAACAAACTAGGAATAGAGGAAATTACCTAAATATAACAAGAGTCATATACAAAAAGCCCACAAATGCCATCATACTCAAAAGCTTTTCAACATTAGGAAAAAAGCAAAAATGCCCACTCTCACCACTTCTATTTCACCTAGTACTGCAAGTCCTAGACAGAACAATTATGTAAGAAAAAGAAATAATAGGCATCTAAATCGTAAAAGAAGTAAAATTGTTCGTATTTGTATATAACATAATCTTGTATGTAGATTAAAAATATTGTCAGAATAAATGAATTCAGTAAAGCAGCAGGATACAGAATCAACATATAAAAATCAGTTGCATTGTTATACAGTAACAATGGACTATCTGAAAAGGAAATTAGGAAAAGAATCTCATTTACGATAGCATCACGAAGAATAAAATACTTAAGAAATAAACTTAACTAAGGTAGTGAAAGACTTATATAGTGAAAACCACAAAATACTGATGAAAGAAATTAAACAAGATACAAACAAATGGAAAGATATCCCCTGTTCATGGATTGGAAGACTTAATACTATTAAAATGTCCACAGTACCCAAAATAATCTACAGATTTAATGTAACCCCTATCAAAATGCCAATGGCATTTTTTAGAAAAATAGAAAAAAATTCTAAAATTCATAAGAAACCACAAAAGACCATAAAGAGCCAAATCCATCTTAAGGGAAAAAAGTAAAGGTAGAGGCATCAAATTTCCTGATTTCAGAATCTATTACAAAGCTATAGTAATTAAAACAGTCCTCACTCATGCTCTCTCTCTCTCAAATAAATACTTAAAAAAATAAAATAATATAAAAAAAAGTATGATACTGGTGTAAAGACAGACACATAGACCAATGTAACAGAATAGAAAGCCCCAAAATAAATCCATGCATATATAGTCAAATGATCTTTGACAAGGGTGCTATGATTACACAATGAGGAAAGGATAGTGTCTTCAAGAAATGGCGCTGGGGAAACTAGACATCCACATGCAAAAGAATGAAATTGGACACTTATACCACACACAAAAATCAACTCAGACGGATTAAACGTAAACATTATACCTGAAACTGTAAAACTCCTGGATGAAAACATAGGAAAAAAATCATCATTACATTGGTCTTGGCAATGATTTCATGAACATGACAGCAGAATACAGGAAACAAAAACAAAAATAAACAAATGGGACTACATCAAATTAAAAAGCTTCTGCACAGCACAGGAAACAATCAGTAGAGTGAAAAGGCAGACTATGGAGTGGGAGAAAATATTTGCAAACCATATATCTGATAAAGAGTTAATCTCCCAAAAAATATGAGGAACTCTTACAACTCAATAGTAAAGCAACTAATAACTCAGTTTTTAAAAATGGGTGAAGGACTTGAACAGACATTTCTCCAAAAAAGACATATAATGGCCAACAGATATATGAAGAAATGCTCAACATCACTAATTATCAAGGAAATGAAAATCAAATCCACAATGAGAGATCATCTGTCAGGTGTCGGGATGGCAAAAAAACAAACAAACCAGGTGTGGACAAAGATGTGGAGAAATTGGAACCCTTGCACATTGTTGGTGGGAATGCAAAATGGTGCAGCCACTATGGAAAAGTACAGAGTTTCCTCAAAAATATTAAAAATAAAACTACCATATGATCCAGCAATCCCACTTCTGGGTATTTATCCAAAAGAATTGAGATCAGCATCTTGGGGGCACCTGGGTGGCTCAGTCGTTAAGCCTGTGCCTTCGGCTCAGGTCCTGGGATTGAGCCCCGCATCGGGCTCCCTGCTCTGCGGGAAGCCTGCTTCTCCCTCTCCCCACTCCCCCTGCTTGTGTTCCCTCTCTTGCTGTGTCACTCTCTGTCAAATAAATAAAATCTTAAAAAAAAAAAAAAAAAGAAAGAAAGAAATCAGCATCTTGAAGAGGTATTAGCCCTTGATGTGCACTGCAGTACTGTTCACAATCACCATGATGTGGAAACATCCTAAATGTTCATCAGTGGATGAAGAGACAAAGAAGTGTGGTATATGCATGCAATGAAACTCCATTCAGCCTTTAAAAAGAAGGAAATTCTGCAATATGTAACAATACAGATGAACCTTAAGGAATATGGTTAAGTAAAATAAGTCAGGCACAGAAAGACAAATATTGATAATTCCACTCTATGAGGTATTTAAAATAGCCAAATTCATAGAATCAAAGAGTGGAACAGTGGTTGCCAGGGGCTATGGGGAGCGACAAGTATCAGTTAAGCAAAATGAATAAGCTCTAGAAATCTGCTGTGCAACATGGTATCTGCAGCCAACAATAATGTACTGTATGCTTAAAAACAATGAGATTGGATTTCATGTCAATGTTCTTACCACAATAAAGATTAAAAAAAAAAGAGAAAATTTAGCCAGAGTCTCCTAGAAAAAGACCACCCAAATATAGTCACTGTTATTAAAAATCCTCTTTTTAAATATTCTATTCAGAACCCTAAAGATAAAAACAGGAACACTTTAAGGGGGAAGAGAGACCCTAACTAAAAGCCTCACTGAGAGATCACTTCACAATAAAATGTATGGGCCACACAAGACAATGGAAACAAAGAACTAGAGGGTAGATCAAAATATGTTCAAAATAATAAACAAGATTTAAAAATAAATAGAAACCACACCAAAACCAAAATATCCTAGTATGTGTATTCATTTTCTAGGACTGCCATAACAAATACCACAGAATGGGTGGCTTAAACCACATTTATTTTTTTAGCAGTTCTGGAGGCTTGAAGTCCAAGGTTTGGTTTCTTCTAAAACCTCTCTCCTTGAGGACAGGTGGCCATCTTCCTGTGGTGTATCCACATAGTCAACTCCTATGGTTGCATCTGGTGTCCTAATCTCCTCTTCTTATAAAGACCCCAGTCATACTGGATTAGGACCAAGCCATATGACCTCGTTTTACCTTAATTACCTCTTTAAAAGCCCAGTCCTGGGCACCTGGGTGGCTCAGTCAGTTGAGCGTCTGCCTTCGGCTCAGGTCATGATCTCGGGGTTCTGGGATCAAGTCCCGCATCGGGCTCCCTGCTCAGAGGGGAGTCTGCTTCTCCCTATGCCCCTCTGCCGCCCTGCTCACACAGGTGTGCGTGCGCTCGCTCTCTCTCTCTCGCAAAAATAAATAAAATCTTAAAATAAATAAATAAATAATAAAAATAAAAGCCCAGTCCCCACATACAGTCACATTCTGAGCTACTGGGGGTTAAGACTTAAACACATGAATTTAGGGGGAACATAATTAAGCTCACAAACAGTATAGAAGGAGGAAAAAGGCTGATTTGACAATAAAATGAAATAAAGCAAAACTTAAGGAAACGATGAATATAATCTGAAAGTTAAAATCCAATTAATACGTTAAATAGCAGGAGTTCAGTTCAGAGTTTTGAGAGAGAATTAGTTACCTGGGAAACATCTGTGGATAATATGTAATATGACACAGAAAAATACAAAGATGTAGAATGAGAAGACGGAAAGAGAATGAGATGAATTGGTAAAATTTTTATCTTACTGAAATTCCAAAAATTATATTATGGACCTAAGGAAAAGACAATTTCTAAAGAAATAATGATTAAGAATTTTCCAAAATTCACAAAAGATGTTAATTTTAGAATTTGGGAATCCCCAAAAATTCTAAGCAAGATAAATGAAAAGAAATCCACATTTAGGCATGCTGTAGTGAAATGTGGATCTTCAAACACAAAGAGATCTTAAAAACAGTAATGAAGGGGAAAACATCATTGTCTAGAAAAGAATAAAAATTATAAAATTATGAAGACATCAGTAGCAATAGATTCAATAGGACAACAGAATAATATCTTCAAAGTGCCAAAGGAAAATAATAGTTACCTCTAGTTATTTATCCAGCTCCACCATCATTCAAAAAAAGAAGGCAAATAAAGAGAAAATAATCCTCAGCATATTTATACCAAAAAGTTAATCATGATTACATCTATTTTATTTTTATTTCTTCTTTGTAAGTTTTTGTATTTCAAAAATTTCTATAATGAACCAAAGTTGCTTTTAACATGTAACATTTTAACATTAGCAATGAACATTAAACAAAATAACATTTAAACAATATATACAATTAATATGTAATATGTATATTATATATGAAGTTGTTAAAACAAGTGAAAAAAAGAATAATTTTATAGTCCTTCTCTCCATTTTAATCAAATGTCATTTTTCTTGGTCGTATTACATCTCAGATCCCATTAAAATAAATATTTATTCAATGGCTTCTATTCTTTTCCAATAAAATGTGTGACCCCAAAATGACAACTTAAAACAAGTGGGACAGTGACTTGGAATTCAGGTATAATGGAATTATAATGTTTCATTGACAAAATGCTACTGAACTGATAAAGTACAGAATTTTGAGTTTGAGGTGTCCACTCCGGATCTCTCACTGATGGGGTGTATCTTCCAGCATGGGCCTCTTACGTCAGCAGTCAGTGTGGCCCCAGTGAGCCAAAGTAGGAAGCTCGTTTGGATTTCAGACTCAGTTCATCTTGATTTGTTTTGGAACTTACCTTCTTTTAATTACCTTCATTTTCAGTTTCTATCATTTGTTTACTAACATCTTGATTTTTTTATCAATGTATCTGGCACTAATTACAGACTGATTGCTGTTGCTACAGCTTTCCTTCCAAAATAATACTCAATATACAAAACAATATTTGAAAATAAAATCAGTAAAAAATAATCACACCACAATTAACATTTCACAAGCACTTTTATTTTTTTAAGATTTATTTGTTTATGGGGCGCCTGGGTGGCTCAGTCGTTGGGCGTCTGCCTTTGGCTCGGGTCATGATCCCAGCATCCTGGGATTGAGCCCCACATCAGGCTCCCTGCTTAGCGGGAAGCCTGCTTCTCCCTCTCCCACTCCCCCTGCTTGTGTTCCCTCTCTCGCTGTCTCTCCCTCGCTGTCTCTCTCTCTGTGTCAAAATAAATAAATAAAATATTTTTTTAAAAAAAGATTTATTTGTTTATTTGAGGGGGGAGGGGCAACGGGAGAAAGAAAGAAGCCTAAGCAGACTCCCCGCTGAGCCGGGAGCCAGACAGAACCCCGAGATCTTTACCTGAGCCAAAACCAAGAGTCAGACACTTAACCCACTGCCACCCCAGTGCCCCCATGAGCACTTTTAAAATAACAAACTGTCATGATTAACATCTAAAAAGTTACAGTCTTCATTATCATTTCTTAAGTTTGGGGCAATTATCAAAATATATCATGACAAATAACTTGGCCAATTTGCCTTTTGGTGTTTCTTTGGAATATGCCATATTTTAGAAAAATCATATCACCTTTTCTTCATCCAAAAATTATTTTCATATAAATAAAAAGCTTTGACCTCATAATTTTCAGTGTTTCATTGCAATTTTACCAGCATCTGGGTTCTGGCAGAATCCTGCTGTTTTCCTTGCAGTAAAATGACTTTAAAATAACTTTTCAGCTCACACTTTACTTGGTGAGCACAGAAGATGACTGCTTTAAAAATTCTCTAATCAATCTATAAAGCACTCTTGAGAATTTCAAGTTACTGTGTGAATTCTTTTTTTTTTTTTTTTAAGATTTTATTTATTTATTTGACAGAGAGAGACACAGTGAGAGTGAGAAAACAAGCAGGGGGAGAGGGAGAGGGAGAAGCAGGCTTCCCGCTGAGCAGAGAGCCCGATGTGGGGGCTCGATCCCAGGACCCCAGGATCATGACCTGAGCCGAAGGCAGACGCTTAACGACTGAGCCACCCAGGCGCCCCTACTGTGTGAATTCTTTGCATGCCGAGATTTGTAGGAATTTATGGACGTTTTCTTCCTATTGTTTTCTATTAAATGATTCCCAGTTTATTCATTTGCAGTCTTTATTCATGTTGGGTAAGTATGAAAAAAAAATAATCTCAAAGGGAGAAGCTTCACATAAAGTCGTCAGGTAGGAATGTATTTCAGTTCAAAGAAACTTCGATTGGAAATGCTCCAACTTTGTTGATACTTCCTTAAAAGTCTGTCTCCTCCACCATTTCATGGAAAGGTTCCACTTTGCTTAGAAGTGGGCTGATTTCAGTATGTGGGCTGATTTTTAAACGAACATTCCATTTTGCATGACTGACGAAAAATGAGAATAACAAAGAAATAGTAACAGATTGTGACCAAAATGCTTTCCCCTTACCTCTTTCAGACACAAAATCTGAGTAACAAAGAGTTTAAAAAAACAAAACAAAACACAAAATCGGAGTAACAAATGCTTCCATTCAAACCCATGGCATTGCATCCAAACTGTTCTGGTGCCTCTTTTGCTCTTTATTAGTTTCTAAAAGGGTCTATCAATAAGGGAAATTTATGTTCTAATCTCTTCCACCCCAGAATATCAAATCTTTCCTAAGGTCATGATTTTCTTTAAGTCCCAAAGAAATGTTAGTAGATGCTGATAAAAAGAGATTAACTGCGATGGAAAAGGTCAGGTGCTCAGCACCTGATTAAAACACTATGTCAATGTAATACAGTAGTCAAGGTACACCTTTCAGATAAATCAGAAGCAGGAAAATAGTGGTATGTTTTCAATATCCTCTGGTTATGAGCATTCCGATTTCACAAGCTTGTGGGAGGTAATATGGGTAATGGAGTGACTTGAAGGCTTTTTTTAAAAAAAAACATCCATTGCAAGAATCTTATTTATGCATTGTGAAACAACACATAAAAATAAACACAGTGCCTATCCTTAATGTGTATGTACCATGACTGATATTATCTACGCCATTTTTTTTTTTTTATGCTTTTAAGATCATTATTAGCCTGGAGTGTGACCTGCTAACTGTGACCTTGGACAAGTTGTTTACCCTCCCTGCATCTCAGTCTTTTCACTCCAAGTTCACAAAGTTAAATGGGATGACATTTGTGAAGTTCTTGGCACCCAGAGCTCTCAATATATGTAATTCCTTTCTGTCCACACCACTCTTTTTCCTTTATTTAGAGTCTATGCTCATATTACATCGACCAAAAACAAAATTAAATATATCCAAAAATTAAAGTAAACATAGACACATATATGACAGACGGCCATAGTAATGACTCTTAATTTATCATAGGTGCCTGCATCTAGGGCCCGGTCAGGTCATGCTCCTCACCACTATGTGACATGCTTTGCCCGATGGGATATAAACAAATGTGACACATGCAGCAGCTTAAAAACTGCTTGTGCATTGGGGTTGCCTTCCTCCTGCTGGGAACTCCCTCTTGTGACTTTTGGAACGCTGCCACCATGTCAACAAATCTGTACGAGCCTACTGGGCACTTGCGGTCCAGCTGACAGCAGGAACCAACAGACATACATGTGAGCAAGGCCATCATCAGGCATGTCAGACTACGGCCCCATAAAACGGGCTAAAGAACACCCAGCCAAGCCAGCCTCAATTGCTGACCCACAGATCCATGAGCAAATGAAAGAGCTGTTCTACACCTTTTTGAGCCACTAAATAGGTTGGCTTTAAGCCACTAACTTTTGGGGTGATTTACTATGTAGCACTTTCAACTGCATGGTTATCTTCAACTTTGTATTAAAACATTAATACAGTTTGTTAATCTGTTTGTGAAGACACAGATTAGGGAAATCCTTAACCAGGGGAAATGGGGGTCAAAGGACTTTTTTCAGGAAATTCATGTAGCTCAAGTCCTTGATGACTGAGCTCTTAAGCAATATATTATATATGTATAATACATAAATACTCTTTCTTTTCTGACAGTATTACCAAAGAAGTAAAAGAAAGAATATTTTATTCTCAGGTTACTCCCAAAACAGATTGTGACTGAGCAACTGGGGGGTGTGATTTTTCTTGAAGAAAAGAGGCAAACGATTTTTAAAAGGAAGTGGAGACCTATCCCCAGTGTGAGCAAAGGGAAAATATTAAGATGCCATCTCAAAAACTTGTCAAGCATATGTAGGGAAGTAGATAAAATAATTACGGTAACATAGAAAAATTAAGTCATGGGGCACCTGGGTGGCTCAGTTGTTAAGCATCTGCCTTCGGCTCAGGTCATGATCCCAGGGTCCTGGGATCAAGCCCCACATCAGGCTCCCTGCTCAGTGGGAAGCCTGCTTCTCCCTCTCTCGCTGTGTCTCTCTCTGTCAAATAAGTAAATAAAATCTTTAAAAAAAAGAAAGAAAAATTAAGTCATAATAAGTTCACTTTTGATTTAAAGAGACTATCACTGATCTTCCTGGATACCTTAATTTATATAAACATGATCCAAAGAGGTGATTTTTAAAATATGTGTTATAAGGTACTTCATGAGAAACTTGGGTAATAACATACACATATAGGGTCTACGCGAAAAATAAAAGCATCTTAAAATAACTACAAGACTACTGGATATAACTGTAACTTGATCCAAGGTGCTTTTCAATGTGTTTAATTAGAGGGCAAAAGGCCAGAAAACAAGAGTGTGGGTTCTTGATTGGACTCATCTTTTCCTGGACCTGGTAAAGAGAACACCTGTCGAGTCAATGCGTAAGATGAGTTTGCCTAGCTGACACCTCCTTTCTGTGGAGATGGAGACATTAGAACCTGATGTGACTGAACATTCAACCGTGCGCGCCTAGTCGCCTTCATTCACATTCACACCGACCCTGGGCCCCTCTGATAATCTCACTTCCACTACTGTTTTCCTAAGGGAAACCACTTAGGCTGACCCAAACATCCAGTTTTCCTGACATGGTTTGCCTTCTCCTAAAATAATAAATTCACCTTCCTATTTATAGATGAAAAGTATATTTTATTTTGTACAATAAAAAAAGTTAATATCTCCTGAAAAGGTCATTTCTGTAGTAGAACCCATTTTTTCTTCATTTCGATTTCATTTTATGAGGCAGTATTTTGCTTTATTACAAACATTTTATGTCTCTCTTTTTTTGTAATATTAAAGAATTTTGGGCTTGGAAGAGACATTAGAAGTCATCAGGTTTAAGCAGTCACCCAAAGCAGAAGTCTCTCCTATATTTTCCCTAACAAGTGTTTTCTCTAGTAGCTCCTTGAACACGTCTACTGGCAGGGAACGGACTCATGCTATACTGACAAAACAGTTACTTTAATTTCAGATGGTTTCAGTAGTTAAACAGCTCTTGCTTGTGTTAAGCCCAAACTGATTCTCTAAAACTGTGATCCATTCATCTTTTCTCTTTTCTGTCCTCTGGCACTACACAGATTAAGGCTACTCCCAATAGTACATGACAGCTCTTCAAGTATTTGAAGACAGTGATAACATTCCCCAGGCTAAAACCCAGGTTTAACAGTTCCTCCCATAAAAGAGTCAGAAAACCCTTTATTAGTATGGTCTGGCCGCCAAATGCAAGCAGACGGCCAGTGAAGCTTTTAGCATGTGGACTGGGAAGTGATCGAAATGTGTTAGACGTGGTCTGAAATTACAAAGTAGTACTGTTCCCTTCCTTATTTTAGAAAACACATCCTATAATGGCATTAGCTCTCTTAACACTCAGAACACATTAGAGATTCCCATTTAGCCTTCAGTCAGCTAAAACTTTAAGAGCCTTACTAAACAAACTTCTGTTAAGAATACAACCTATATTTTTCTGGTAAAATCTAAGAGTACGATTTAGAATTATCTCTAACTTTACTCTTGTTATTTTCATTCCACCACTCTAGCATATGGAGCTGCTGCTTCTTTTTTTTTATTTTATTTGAGAGAGAGAGCATGAGCAGGGGGAGGGGCAGAGGGAGAAGCAGGCTTCCCGCTGAGCAAGGAGCCCAATGTGGGACTCAACCCCAGGACCCTAGGATCATGACCTGAAGCTGAAGTCAGACGATTAACCAACGGAGTCACCCAGATGCCCATGGAGCTGCTTCTTAATGCTGATTCCTTCAGGTAATTTCCTCAGTTTCTTTACCGTCATCTAAATTACTGACAGGCTGATAAGCCAGGGGCAGATCTAGAACCCAGTGCCACACCATTAGAGACTGCTGAGGGTCATCTGGCTATTGGCCTTTTTAACATGTGCTTCTTCATGGTATCTTAAAACCATAACACTCTCTGCTTTTCCTCAGTATAAAATAATGAATCACTATCCCAAAGGCATTGGGTTTCTGGCAAAAAACTTCCTTTTTTAACGGAGAATGCAATGTACCCTGAGAGTCTGCTAACATCTGGTGTATAAAGGTTGATTTTTTTTTTTTTTTTTTAAGGAGGCTCCACCCCCATTGTGGAGCCCAACACCAGGCTTGAACTCACAACCCTGAGATCAGATCTGAGCTGAAATCAAGAGTTGGACACTTAACCAACTGAGCCACCCATGTGCCCCTAAAGGTTGATTAAAAAAAAAAAAAAGAATGCATTTTTCACACACTATATTACTTAGGTACCAAACTCATTCTATAAAGTAGATATCACCATTTTCACTTTATACCTGGAAAAACTCAACGTAGCTAAAAGTGCAGGTTCTCTGGAGTCATAAAGCCTGCATCTAAATTCTGACTGCCTAATCTATCAGCTACAGGACCATCAGCAAACAACTTAACCACTGTCAGTGGTCTCTCCTCCTAAGATTTTCATGAGAAATAAATAAAATGATATATATAAATCATGTAACACAGTACTAGGCAAATAGTAAGGTCTTGATAAGTATTATCTATAATTCTTACAGCCTCAGACAAGAGAGTTTAGAAAAGTGGCAGGGGCAGGACCTAAAGCAGAGTTTGACCCCAAAACAACTACAAATATGTACAGTCAAGGACACACAGAACTAATTTTATTTTTCCCCTGGCAAATACAATTTGTCTGCCTGACCATATCCTTTGATACAGTAAAAAACAAAGACAGAATTTTGAGAGGAATAAAAGGAACAATGCAACCATGGACATAGCCTAGTTAGAGATTTTATAGTGACAACTTAAAGACAAAAACCAGTCTAAGAACTAGGTCACAGGAAAGATGAGTTACAAAGCAGACAAGCGGTAGCTCAAGGCAGGGCATTTGTGAGGCAGCAACAAATTCATTTGCTGTCCAGTATTTGAGGGCAAAGGCTAAATGACATTTTGATTTTGATGGGTTATATGCATTGTCCTGGTTCTTAATACATCCTTGACCTAGACTGCCACCTACATTTTCGTAAGACTAACCCTCAAAAAGTTAAATTATTCTTTAGCATTACATATTATTAAAAGACACGTCAATATTATTAAGGATACAAATCTCAAAAGAAATACAAATGGTCAACAAATATACAAAAAAATGTTCAACATCACTAATCATCAGGGAAATGTAACTCAAAACGACAATGTGAAATCACTCCACACCTGTTAGAATAGCTGTCATCAAAAAGACAGGAGATAACAAGTACTGGCAAGGATGTAGAAAAAAGGGAACCCTTGTACACTCTCAGTGGGAATGTAAATTGGTAACAGCCATCATGGAAAACAGTATGGAGGTTCCTCAAAAGATTAAAAATAGAACTACCATATGATCCAGTAATCCTGTGTCTGTCCAGGTATATACCCAAAGGGAAGGAAATCATCATCTCAAAGAGACATCTGTACTCTCATGTTCACTGCAACATTATTCACAGTAGCCAAGATATATGGAAACAAACTAAGTGTCTATCAACGGATGAATGGATAAAGAAAATGTGGTGAGTAGATAAAGAAACAGATATAGATATGTACATAACAGAATATCACTCAGCCTTTAAAAAGAAGAAAGTCTTGTCATATGTGACAACACTGATTAATTTTGAGGACATAATGGTAAGTGAAATAAGTCAGGCACAGTAAGACAAATACTCCATGATCTTACTTATATGAGGAATCGAAAAAGTTGAACTCATAGAAGCAGAGAGTAGATCGGTGGTAGTCAGGGGCTAGGGGAGGGAGAAATGGTGAGATATTGATCAAAAAGTACAAAGTTTCAGTTATGCAAGAGGAATAAGGTCCAGCGATCTAACCTACAGCCACATGATTATAGTTAACAATAAGTAGTATTGTATACTTAAAATTTGCTGAATAGATTTTAAATGTTCTCACCAGACACAGGGGGGGGCGCGCACATGCACAAAAGGTAGCTATGTGAGATAATGGATATGCTAACCAGCCTGATTGTGGTAATCATTTCACAATGTTTACATTTATCAAATCATCACATTGTACACCTTAAATATATACAATTTTTGTCAATTATAACTCAATCAAGCTGGGGGTAAGGATATGAAGATAGAAGAAAATGTAATTATCAACTTTATGGTTTTTAATAAAAAATCTATTTCCATGTTGTAGCAAAGTTGAGGAGGTTATATTAAATACATGATCACTGGAAGAAAGACAACAAAAATGTACTTGTAGAACAAGGTAAGGTAAGATAAAGGGATAGATCATAAACTGCTCATCTTGATTAGTAAATTATGAAGACAATGAAAAATAAGAACGGAAATTCTGTTCTTCAAACAGAACAGAAAGGACCATTCTTCCATCATCAGATATCAGACTAACGTGCATTTAATCATTAAGCACTCTTTTAAAAATCTGATAAAGAATCAAGAACTCAGAAGTAGAGCAAGTCCCCCACAAAACTTACTTTCCAAAGAATAATTCCCAGCTACCTATTCTTTCAAGTATACAGTAATATCAATATTCTCCTATAGAATGCAAAGTCTTCTAAATAAAACCAAATTTTAAAATGCTGACGTTTACTTAAAGTCTCTAATATTGGGGCTCAACTAACGCACGATCAGGGCTTCTCTAGATACTGAAATCAAAAGACAGTGAGATGTCACAGCTCTGTGAAAAACCAGATAGAACAACACAGACAAATCTCTCCAGCGCATGACAAAGGAAGGAAACTCTTCTCTTCCAATCGTGGCTTAAAGTCAAATGATTGAAGGATACAGTAAAAGTCACTTCATTCAGTTTAATCCAGCCCTTCTTTCTTTTGCCTGACAACTAGGATGGTTCTATGGAAAAGACTAGGTCATGTACAGTTCTGGTAAAATCCATAAGAAAGTTTTTAATATACCTAAACTGACCAAAACAATACGCAAAACTGTCTTTGTAGCCTCTCGGACGTCTCACCACTCAAGCAAACTTCACTACATAAAAAGTCACTAAAATTGGGCATATAAAAATGGGTCATAAACTTGATTTAGGAATAGTGAAGGAAGTTCACCTGCGGGTTCCTTTAAAAGAGTGGGCACCTAAAGACGTATCTCAGTAAGACCGATACCATCTTGGAAACCAATCTCGAACCAAGGACCCAGGGTTGCCTGAGCAGCTTTGAATGCCAAGCCCGGCAGCAGGAAGCGCAGGTCACTTCTCTAACGTACGTGCCACTGCAAAGGGCAGCCAGTCTCGTTTCACTCCAGAGTCGCAAAAACACTCCGAAGTAGTAACCACTTTTTAATGTGCTAAGCAGCACGTCTATGGAGAAAAACAAATTAACAACAACAACAACAACACATCGTGACTGGAAGGGTTGCATCACCCTCCAGCCACCGTCAGACATTCTTCGCAGGGCTGGAGTGAGGAGAGCCGGCAGTGGCTATCTGATGCATATAGGGTTTGAACCTCGGCTGCGGCTGCTGAACGCTCACCCATCAAGGGAGCTCAAGCCAACACAGGAACCAAAATGGAAACCTTATTCCGCCCAGCCAAGGCGGCACCTGGCACCTTCAGACTGTAGATATTAAGGCACTGATGGGAAATGAAAAATACCTTCATGTTGTCAAAAGAGCATGCATCCACCACTTCAGAGTAACAACTTCCGGTTGTAAAGCCGCTTTATATTTTCGTCCTCTCCGTAAACTCCCTGTTCCGGAGAAATGCTGACAAGGGATGATGAGTGAGCTGAAAAGTTCTGAAAGGCAGACCCAAGCTAAAGAACAAATAAATAAAACATGGGCCGTAAACACTGCAGCTCTATAGATACATCACTCCTAGAAAAATAATTCAAAATACACATCTAACGAAGGCGTGGGCAGGAGTGTTACTTTCTGAGCGGTAATGTCGGGCGGTGGTACCGCACTACTGAAGCATCGCGAGATTTCCCCGTGTGTCGTTGTTACTCATTCTCTGGTCGCAATTTAGGCAATTAAAACTATGTTAATTCTGTCGGTTCCCTGTAGTATCGTTTAAAATGTCACCGTTAGCGGCGCCTGGGTGGCTCGGTGGATTAAGTGTCTGACTTTGGCTCAGGTCATGATCCCCGGGGCCTGGGATCGGGCCCCCACGCCGGGCTCCGCGCTCCATGCTCAGCCTGCTTCTCCCTCTCCACCGCTTGGGCTCTCTCACGCTCTCCCTCTCTCAAATAAAATCTTAAAATATATTATATTAATATATTATAAAATATATTATACACGTATATATATATTATACAGGTATATATATATTGTATATATATACAGGTAAAAAGGCAATTCCAACGCAATGGGGTGAATGTTATGATGTGGATGATGCATGATATTACAAGTATGTATAGAAGGAGCATTTTTCCTGACCTTTAAGTATGAGGAAACTTTCCCCAGAGGAAGTGGTAGCTAAGCAGAGACCTGAATAGATTGAGTTAGCCAGGGGATAACCAACCAATGGGATGAGGGGGTGTGTGTTGGGTAGAGGAATTTATTTGAAGACCCAGGGGTGAGAAAGTAAAGGTTCTGTTCATAGAAGTAAAAGAAGGTCACTTTGGATGGAACTTAGTTTTTTGGCAAAAGGAACAAAAGAGCAGAATAATGAGGTAAGCTGGGGCCACATTATGTAGAGCCTTATAAACCATGGGGAGAACCTGGACTTCATCATGAAGACCATGAAAATCCAGCGCAGACTTGTAAGCAGGGCTATCTGTGTGTTAGAGGAAAAACCACGGTAGGGAGAATGAATGAGAAGGGGCAGCTGCTGTAGAAATCCAGGGAAGAAACAACAGGAGAGGAGCAGTAAGGATAGGTCTAAGTAGATGGATTTGAGAAATCCTTAGCAGGTAGAATCAAAGAGCCTTTGTGATTTGCTGTGTGTATGAGATAAGGGAGGGCAGGAAAGAATGAACAATATCAAAGTGTCTGGCCTTAGCTGCCGGTTGGTAATGGTGCCATTTACCGGTAGGGAACAGAGGAAGGTGGGTCTCATACAAGGAGCCTGCATAGAATAAGAAAATTCGATTAGAAACCTGAGTGATGAGAGCCCAAAGAACACTGAAAAGCAGGACGGTGAGAGAAGAGAATAAAGAGAGGTGAGGAGTGTATGGAATTAGAAACCAAGAACATAGGAGCATTTCAAGAAGGCAGGAATGGTAGTAAGTGTCAAGTGCTGGAGGGAGAGGTCAAGTCACTCAAAAAGACTGAGAGGTATCCACTGGTTGTTTGACAAGGAGATCAGAGGTGACCAAGCAGATTTGGGACCCACACAGGATCATGTCAAGACTCGTGGCAAAGAGCAAGACAGAGACAGGTGCTAAAGCCTCTTAGTGGGTGAGAGAGAGATAATCGCCACATTGCTAGATGACAGAATGGAAGAAGTACAAGGTGAACGCCAGACACCTCCAAGGATTTGATATGAGGGTGGGGGTGCAGTTTGAAATTAATTTTTAAAGAGATAATAAATCTGCACTGCACTCTAACAGACGTCTATCACAAGGAATATTTTGCTTGCTCTACCCTCTTTTGAAACATTAAAGGGAATTTTTTGTTTCATTCTACAAACTAAAAGGACATTCCTATGGCTCTGTTGTGCTTTCTTTGATTAGGGATGTTGTGACATTACAAGCTGAAAGGATTTTATCCTATCTTTTTATATTTCCGCTTTCAATGTAATTCTTATTTCCTGAAGTAAAATTTAAACTCATTTCCTACTAAAAAGATATACACATAAATCAGTGTATCACACACAGCTCATGAGGAAGTGTTAAGTGATTTTAGTAAGAATTATTTGCCCATGTGCAGGCTGCAGTAAAAACTGCCAAGTCTGGAAATAGTTTTAAATACAGGTACTTTCTCATGCCTAACTAAAAGAGCATTATGCCATTATTCCTAAATTGAAGTGGTATATGGCACCTATAATCTGATGACTCTAAGAATCTGTACTGTGCTAAAGAAAGAAACTGAAAAATCTGGCAGCGTTTTAGCTACCCCTATAGTCAGAATAGTATGAGAAGTCGCCTGAACATAATCTTCCTTCAAGCAGGTTTTTCAAGCTAAATATTTACCTTTCCTGTAACAAATACTAAAAAAAAAAAAAAAAAAAAAAATTTAAGAAAAAAAAACATAGAATTCTATACCTAGAAAAAAATTAAGACATTACCTGCCAACTACGTTTTCCTTGGTCACAAGGTAGAACTTTAAACCATCCTTAAAAGACAACCAACAATCTGCAGAAGAAATTTGACAAATGCCTTTGGTGTGATGCTTGCTGTTGTTGAAAAGGTCAAATATACAAGACATTCTCCTTGAAAACTAGTAAGTTTTACTTGGGTGTCCTACCTACAATTAGATTAGTCATTAGGACTAGAAGTAAAAACCATATTGACAGACTTGAAAAGAAATGGCTCATTAAAATTCATTTTTACATATACTGTTATGATTTGTTAGGAACGTCTTTAAGGATGTTCTTCTCTACATTTTAGAGGGCCCTCTTTATGAAAACTCCCAGAAAATCTTCCTTCTGGTTTTCATAAGAAAGACCAGGAGTGCTTCCCCCAAATATCCATTGTATAATGCAATATATGGTCTCTCAGCCTGAGACTGAGTTCTCTGTTGATTACGTGCTAATATTCTAGGGGACATCTTTAAATTTTCCCCACCATCAACATGGAAGATTTCCAGAAAAAACATGGAGCAGAAAATAAAATTCGTGCAGAGAATGGAGAAGAGCATAGGAAAAACTCCTACTACACAGCATACAAAGGGAATTTGTTTTGTGGCCATTCTGGATGTGTGTGTGTGTGTGTGTGTATTTTTCTTTCCGAGCTTTTCATCACATAGAACCCACTATTTAAATACAGTGCATTAATTATTTACTGCTGAGGAATAAATTGTCCCCAAATGTAGCAGTTTATAACAGCAAACATTTATATCTCACAGTTTCTGTGGGTCAGGAATCTGAACACAGTTTAACTGTGTCCTCTGGCTCAGAGGCCAGGTTACAGGCTACAGTCACCATATGGGCAGAAGCTATGGTCTTCTCGAGGCTTGATTTGGGGAGGACTGGCTTGCAAACTCACTCACATGACTGCTGGCAGGTCTCAGGTCCTTGCGGGCTATTGTCTGGAGACAGTTCCTTGCCACATGGAGCTCTCCATAAGACTACTCTCAGTGTGGTAATTTTGCTTCCCCAGAGTAAGGACTCTGAGAGAGAGAGATACAGACAGAGACAGAGACAGAGACAGAGGAAAAAGGGAAGCAAGACAGAAGCCTAATCTTAGAAATAATCATCCATTGAGGCGCCTGGGTGGCTCAGTCAGTTGACTGTCCGGCTCTTGATTTCAGTTCAGGTCATGATCTCAGGGTCATGAGATAGAGCCCCGCATTGGTCTCTGCACTGGGCATGGAGCCTGCTTAAGATTCTCGCTCTCTGTCTTCCCCTCCCCCCCACTTGCACATGCTCTCTCTCACTCTCGCTCTTGCTCTCTCTCAAAAAAAAAAAAACAAATAAAGGAAGGAAGAAAAGAAATAATATCCCATCACTTTACTATATTTTATTCATTAACAGCTAACCACTTGGTTCAACCCACACTCAAGGAGAAAGGAGCACAAGGGCCTGAAACCCAGAAGCGGGGAACATCGGGACCATCTCAGAGGCTGCTCACTACACACAGTTATAGTCATTTTCTCCTATAACAGGGATTCCTCTTTATTCCAATTGGGATCTGAGTGGAAAACAATGGAGCTTGATAGGTTTGCCTTAAGCACAATGGAACTTATTTTAATTTTCTTAAACAATAGTCATGGGAGCAGAAAATGGAATTCACTTGGTCAGTCAGTCCTTAACCACTCTTTGGTCAATCATGAAGCCCTTTCCTGAATATGGATTTCTAAAACTTTATTTTTTGCCTAGGAACTCATTCTTACTACATTCTAACCTGATACAAGTTATTCCTGGAAAAAGGACAATGAGATCCTTTATCTTAAAACAATCTCATGGTCCTATCAGACACTGAACTTGGCTACAAGTTAGTTACAACTGTCCAGGAATAGTCTGTGTGCATCAAGGCCAAATCTTTCTTCCAGATTCCCAGATGATCCTCTTTCCCTCACAGTCTCTCTAGTCTCTCCTACTTATTTTAGGTGGGTCAACTACATGTTTCAAATAGCACAGGACATCACAGTTTATGCCTTGTCTCCTATTATTAATAGCACTCCTTTTCATTTTCAAAAGGGTCCTGGTTTGGATAATGAATTACAAAATCATCCTACTTTTAGGTAATACTTTGTGGTTTTCTTCTTTATTTCTACTCTGGCTTTTTGGGGATTTGTTTTGGAAGCTAAAGGGAGTGGAATCAAGAGAGCATGTTCTTTTGCTAGTGGAAAGGGTTCAGAGAAGGACAAAGCAGCACTGAATGAGGAAGCGCTCATTGCTAACTCTTCCCAATCTCTCCATTCTCCAAGCATTGGTGCAAATGTGACATGTATTTAATAAAAGCAGAAAAGGCTCAGACTATTGAGCAGAATTTGAAAGATATATTTGGCAAGGATAAAATACACCTAAGGACATTAAAAACAAATAAGCTAAATTCACAGGAAAAATATGGGCAAGCCTGTTTTGACTCCCTGTTGACCCTTCTGGGCAAATGAGAACTTCCCGGCTAGCCGTAAGAGCCGGCAGAGCAATCCGCATAGCAGATGGCTCCAATCCCAAGCCAATTATACAGGTCACAATCTCCCAGTACAGTGCTTTTCCTGGACTACAGTGGAAGAGAGAACGTAGGTATGCAACCATGTGATTTACTATCTACTCTGCCTTCAACCAATGTCAGGGAAGAAACATTGCTACTATGTGCAGTGCTATGCCCAGAAGCTTTCAGGATCAGGCTTAATTTAATTATTACTATTATTTTTTTAGTTCAAATTCTTCCCCTCTCATGACCTCATCCTTTGCCTTCAGCAAACTCCTCCCTAACTTTCCCAGAAGTACGAGTTGACTTGAACACATATTTCCCTACCTCCAATTATTTCTCCACTCACACTATAATATTACTAACATGGAAAGGGGGCCTGTTGCCAGGGCAACCAGGAGGAGTGCATAAGTTCAGCCTCAGTTGGATCCTCTATTCTAATTGATCAAATTCCAAATGTGTTCTTGACTTACCTTAATTCTGTAGACAGAAGAAGGCAAAACATTTCATAATTCCTCTGACTTATTATACATTTACCCCTATCTTCATAAGGCCCCACTGTCCTATGTCTTTTCTCCTAAATTCACTAACTCAACTCATTTATTTCTAATAATCAGGGATGACATTCAAAGTGTTGCAAACAGACATGGCATGAGAAGCACCAATCAGCATGGATGTATTCACCAAATCCAAATGTATACTAGAGGTACACAAGAACTGAACCAGTGCATGCTAGCTACCAATTGATCCAATGATACCTTGAAACCGTTCCTTCCTACTAGCAAATAGATTTCTCCTCTGATCAATTATTGCACATTTAATGACCTGATTGGCCATCTGATATCATCACAATATACAACTGAATATGAATTAGATTTTCATGTGAGATTCATGCATTCCTTTTCTGTCAGATCATAGTTACAGTGATTTTGTAAAAATCATTTTATATATCCCATTCGTAGG
The DNA here is from genome assembly GCF_002201575.2 of Neomonachus schauinslandi. NCBI lineage: Eukaryota > Metazoa > Chordata > Mammalia > Carnivora > Phocidae > Neomonachus > Neomonachus schauinslandi. Next base: position 68,428,743 of record NC_058407.1, read on the forward strand.
AAGAAAGACACTTCCTAGTTGAGGTAGGAGTGGTCACATGTGGTAGTCAGTGGTGTTATCCCAGGTACGTGGGATGACTGCCGTTCCCAGCCCTCTTGTGCTTGGTTGGGGCCAAATAAGTAGTTCTCATCAAAGTTGTGAGCAGAAGTTACATCACTTCCAGGCAGAATGTTGAATTACTTCCCTGAGACCCGGGTAGCAACTAGCAACATTATAATGTAGCTACTATTTCAATCATGGTCTTGGAAGGAGGAGGATGAAGCAAAGCCCTCCAGCTGACTCACAATGAAATGTAGTGTGACCAAAAAATAACTTTTGTTGTCTTAAGCCATTGAAATTTTTGGATTTGTTACAAAGCAGACTCTAACCTATCCTGACTGACGTATCTTAGTTTTAAGATCTTACTGTTGGAGGGGCGCCTGGGTGGCTCAGTGCTTAAGCAACTGCCTTCGGCTCGGGTCATGATCCTGGAGTCCCAGGATCGAGTCCCACGTCGGGCTCCCTGCTCGGCTGGGGGTCTGCTTCTCCCTCTAACCCTCTTCCCTCTCGTGCTCGCGGTCTCTCATTCTCTCTCTCTCAAATAAATAAATAAAATCTTTAAAAAAAAAAAAAGATCTTACCGTTGGAGCCTCCTGTTTTGTATTCTAATTCTGAGATACCAACTTCAGTAGCTTTTAACATGGAGTCCATAAATTCCCTCACATTGTACACAAGATTTAGGAGGCTGGGGAAAAGGGCCCTGGGATCTCAGGGTCCTGGGATCGAGCCCCACATCGTGCTCCCTGCTCAGCAGGGAGCCTGCTTCTCCCTTTCCCTCTGTGATCTCTCTCGCTCTCACTCTCTCTCAAATAAATAAATAAATAATCTAAAAAAAAAAAAAAAAAGAAAGTTAACCTTCCAATGTGATTCTCTCCTTGACGAAAACACAAGCAAGTCCCTTATCTCTACCCCCAAAAAAGGCATTATCTTCCTGCCCTTAACGCAAGAGTAGAAGTTGTGGACATTCCTGACTGAGCAGCTGGAGTAAGGTTCACAACTGTGCTGCAAGTGATGCTCGCTTGACAGGGAACCATTTGAATGATGAAGGATTTCATTCACAGAAGTCTGTTTACGGGTTTTCAGCAATCCCTCAAGAATAATGATGGGCTTAATATGGGTTGCAAAGAGGATGACTTATCACAGAAAGGTTGCTTTCTCTGCTCACGCTGGGTCTCTCTTATTAATTTATTACATTAAATTATATAACTTATGATAAACCTTAAGCCTCAGGCTATCATACACATTTTCATGCCTGGAAAGTAATTATTTCCTACACATTCACCACTGGGAGAAAGGAATCGAGATAGAAATTTAAAATGTTCATTATTACATAGTCTCTAGTAATGGATACTCACACACAAGCACACAGGCATGACCGCCACATCATTAATTCCCATGATATTATCCCTAATTCCACCAAATGTTCCCTCTTTTCAAAAAAAGTCAAACTTAGCAAATAATCATTTGGTAACTTAATATTATGTTTGATTTCCTCCTCTGAATCCTGATGAAATATATTTGCTCTCTATATTTGCTTTTCGTTGATGAAAAATAAAATCAGGAACAGTTTATGTATATTCATAAAGATGCATTCATAGCCTTTGAACTGGGTGCTGTGTATTCCATATATTAATTTGACTCTGTAATTCAAGTATATTTAAGATTATGTATGATATATATTTTGGCATAAGAAATTAACATTTATTGAAGGCCTACTGGTTCTAGGCATTTATTGGGGCATTTTGCATAAAATTGATAATCGTCATCACAGTTGAACGATAATCATTAACATAAATTATTTCATTTCATTATATTGACCAAAGTACTTATTGTTATTATTACAACAATTAATATTTATTGAGAGCTAAAGTCCTTGAGAAACTAAAATATATATGCTATTATTATAAAAGCAACTAACACTTACGGGGGGCTCATTATATGGTGGCACCATGCCAACTGCTAAGCACACATTGTTTTCTGTGATTGCCACAACAACCCTAAAGTAGTACTAACATCCCCATTTTACATCAGGGGAAGTGAGGTTCAGAAAGTGAAGTTCACCTAGGGTCACATCGCAAAAGAGTGTCAGGATGAAAGTCCATGCTATTTCTATTACATCATTTCGCCTTTCATACAAAACAAAGCCGATGGCAACCAAGATTAAGGTTAGTTTGTGTCTCTACCTTAGAGGCATGCATTTCCCTAAGAGTAATAATAATGATGATGAGGCTGATAATAGTAAATCTACTAACAACCTTATAACAACAACTCACATCTTAAAAATGAGAAACAGTCTAACTTCTCCAAGTTATTTTTGCCAGTGAGTGGCTAAGATGGGGCTAAAATCCAGGTATTCTGATTCCTGGATCAGAATTGGTTCCCCCTGTAACAAGCTGATAAGCTATGATGTGGGAAACAAAGGCAGGAGAAGAATTATTAAATTTCCTTACTACCTAGAGCCACCGACAAGTCCTCGAAATAGGCAGAGTGGCATTCCTCTAGGGACTCAACTGCCTCGATGTTAATACTTTGCTAAGGGCAAAAGGCAATCCTAGCCTGACCTCCCCCGCTCCCCAGAATCCTGTAAATCTACTTTAACGTATAAAAATTCCTTTGGAAACTTCCTTTATCTCTAAACCCCCCAAGATACGTGTTGGCAATCATCCCCCAAGCAGATGGCCCACCAATATACATCTGCAGGGTCTCATGACTAAGGTTTTATTAGACGGTAATAAATGACCTTTTCCCAACAATAGCTAGCCCGCTCAAGGTCCTGGAAACCTTGCTTCCAAAATTCCTTAGAGACTTATGCTATCCCTAACCCCCTCACAAGTTGAAAGCATATAACGGGCCACTCCTCATGACCCCGGTGCAGCTCTTCCTGCCCACGGGTCCTGTTCCCGTGCTTTAATAAAATCACCTTTTTGCACCAAAGACATCTCAAGAATTCTTTCTTGGCCATCGGCTTTGAACCCTAACATCGTCTTCCTACATCAAGCTATGTAATGAGGGAGTTGGAATAAATAACTAAAAACAGTGCTCACGGAACATACTCATCTTAAATGTGTCAAAACAATGTCAATTCTGGACATATAATAATGCAACATTGTGTTTTTCATTAATGTTTTAAAACTTCATCAATTCAGACTACACTAACAGTAAACTTGTGAAAACTTGAGTAGGTTGTGCTATTTTACGTTTATACTATCAAAACCAAGTAATGTGAAACAAATAGTATTAAAAGCAGCAAACTAAAACACGATGAAACCAGAGAGGGAAACAAACCTAATCATAGGAAATAAACTAAGGGTTGCTGGAGGGGATGGAGTAAGTGGGTGATGGCACTGGGGAGGGTATGTGTTTTAAGGAGCACTGGGTATTATATAAGACTGATGAATCACAGGCCTCTACCTCTGAGACTAATAATACATTATATGTCAATTAATTGAATTAAAATAATTTTAAAAAATAAAAAAATAAAAGCAGCAACTAGGCCCTACAGCTCTAGGGCTTCAGGCTGAATAAGTCTCCCTCTCCTCTGCCCTGACCCTCCCCCTCCTATTCTCCTTCCCCTTCTCTCCCTCCGCCTCTCTCACCAAACCTGCCTCCCTCCCTCCAGCACCCCACTGAGTCAGCGCCCTTGACCAGACTCAGCCATTCATTTCCAGCTTTTCTTCTCACCAGCCCATTCTCAGCAACCAGCCTGGCCCCTTACTCCCAGCCTTAGTAATTAATTGTACTATTATTGTGAATTAATCGTACAAGCAAGTCAATGTTTAGCCTAATTAAGAATGAAGCCAACAAATTATTTAAAGCACCACTCCAGCAGAATTTGCATTCAGCCTTGTATTAGCAGCCAATCAAGCTTTTCAGCTATTGACTCAAGTACTTGCAGGCTTCCTGTAATTTGGTTAGTTTCGGTCATACAAAAACTGTATAGTTTAACATTACTAAAGACTATTTGGATTTTTTTTCTTGCCATTTCCCACCTCTAAATCGCCTTTAAAATCAAAGAAACACACACAGAAACATTCCTTCCTCAGCATGTAGCTACCAGTGTAAACAACGGTAGCAGGTCAACCAACTTTGTACTTGAAGAGCAGTAACAAGTGAAAATCATGTCTCTTAACGGGAAAAAAAAACAAAAAAAAAACAAAAAAACCCACGATGAACCAGGGCTGCTACTTCTAGATCAGTAGTGACTAAAAAGAGAAAAAAAAGAAGTTTGAGTAAGGAATCTGAAAGCATTAGTGCAGGTTTTAAAAATAATGAACTTAGGAAAGAAAAAAGTACTGCCTGGAGTGAAATTCCACCCTGAATTTTTCAATTAAAGTGTAACTCAGCTTTGGGAGAAATAATGGGCTGGAACCTATACCTCTGGCAACAGAAACTGAAACTATAAATCAGAGTCTTTTCTGATACAACACGTGGACGCACGGATGGACCAGATTAACAGTCATTCATTACAAAATGAGGTAAGAGTATGGGGGGGGGGGGTAAGATCTAGGGCAGCTGTGCACACACACCTGAGGAACCATTAGAGCCTGAACAAGTTCTTCCAGCCTATGGACAAGTCTATGCCAGTCTCCTGCTTGTTGATATTTCCTATTCGTCCTTGCTTGCTTTTGCTGCCCCCTCTGTACATAAAAGCCATGCATTTTAGATTGTAGGGAAGTATTTTATTTTCTTAAGATTTTATTTGAGAGAGAGAAGGAGAAAGCACAAGCAGGGGGAGGGACAGAGGGGGAGAGAGAGAGAGAGAAGCAGACTCCCAGCTAAGCAGGGAGTCCAAGGAGGGGTTGATCCCAGGACCCTGGGATCATGCCCTGAGCGGAAGGCAGACCCTTAACTGACGGAGCCATCCAGGTGCCCCATAGAAAGTGTCTATTTTATTTTATTATTTTTTTTAAAGATTTTACTCATTTGTCAGAGAGAGAGAGCACAAGCAGGGAGAGCGGCAGGCAGAGGGAGAAGCAGACTCCCCGCTGAGCAGAGAACCTGATGCGGAACTTGATCTCAGGACCCTGGGATCATGACCTGAGCTGAAGGCACATACTTAATGGACTGAGCCACCCAGGCATCCCTGGAAAGTGTCTATTTTAAATATTCCCTCCTGTCACCTCCCCTAAGCCAATCACCCTTACAGCATACTCAGAGTGTGTTCATCACACCCAGACATTTAATGAGTGCTCCACATAAGTTCTTACTTACTAAAACAAAACAGAAGAGAGAGACAATCTATTCCATTTTCATTACACCCATCACCTAATTTGTACCATCATTTTTTTTCCAGGTTCTGAATATGAATATTAATACTTATTTTCAAAATTGCCTGAATCACTTTGTCTCATTTCTCAATTTTTGTCTCTGCAACACCTAACACATATCGATGTATTAATTAATATTTGTAACACTTCTCTGGAAAAGGCTGTATATTAGAAAAAATAAAATGTTCTTTATCATTAACCCTAGAAAACATCAGCTTCTTCATATTCTGCCCTAAGTAGGATGTACTCTTTGGAAACTTATTCCAGTTCACAGAGGAAATTTTATGTTTGTCAAGTGTCTGATCTCCTCCATGCTAAATACAGTATTTATCCTTGTAATTCCAGAATAAGTCTATAAGCATATATATATGTGTGCATATATGTGTTTATATATACTATTATTTAAACTTGTTTAAGAACATAAAAAGGGGCCAAGCACATCATAAGTGCTTATTATAAAGATCACTAGGTGGATTTATTGAAAAAGTCCATTAACAATTAGGAAGGCAAATATTTCAACCCAAGTTTCAGAAATTCAAAAGGAGCAAGATTCTCTTCAGAGAAAACCGGTCTTTGACAGGTCCAGGCAATCCGCACTGAAAACATGCCCTCTGCTGCCATCAAGTGGCTATTTTCAGAATCGTTTTATGAATATAACGAGACTGCACGCTTTGCTTTCCTACCATTTCATTCCTTTCACGTTATATATATTATTCTTTGGGGAATTTAGATATTTGAGAAGGCCAGGCAAATTTTTCCTAAACTAGGGCTTTACACTCTGAATGCTGTGAAAATTCCATGACTAAGAAGTTCTTCGGAAAGATGATGTCACAAAGGGTAAAAACTCTTCCCAGCCCTAGACTTGCTCAGTTTCGGGTCAGTAAAGACCTCACCATGGATTCTGAAGCACATCTCTCTTTATTTCTGCCAAACAGATTTCTAAATAGATTGGCCTTAAGATACCTAGTTGAACAGGGAGGAAAAAAGAAAAAGAAAAAGAAAAACCTGGGGGTGGAGGGAGTCATTTAGAATCATTTTTAACCAAGGCAAGTCCCATCACTGTGGAAGAAAATGGTTTCATGTTTCTCACTCCAGTGAGAACACCAGGAGCAGCCAACTTGACTCTTACCAAGTCAGTTCTGGCTAAAACTCTTAAGGTTCATTAAGACAAACCTAGGGTTTTTGTTCTCTATAAGGAGGGATCAAAGGACTCTAGCTGAACCTAAATTTACAACCAATCCTAAAATTGGGGAAAAAAGCAAATCATTCTAGGGAATCCTCTTTGAAATCCTAAAAGAGCCACAAACCAGGACACATTGGAATCCTCAATGCCAATCAAATTCATTGTAAATAATCCAGGATTCCCCTCTACCACCAGCAATCCACAGTCACGAAACTAGTCAATCATGATATCCACATGCCTATTCCTTCCACAGCCTCTGGCTCCATCATTCCTTGCCTTACAAAGGATGAGGCAATGCTTCAGATAACATGGTGTCTCCTAGAGAACCCCAAAAGCACAGTTGTATTCATTTTCCCTACCACCATTTAAAAAGATTTTCCTCCAATTTACATTCCAACCTTAAAGTATTCACTAGTTCAAATGGCATGTGTAATTAAAGTTGGTAATATGTCTTTTAAAAATAGTAATTTAATTTTTTATTAGCAAAACTAAACCACTTGTCCCTTGCTTTGGATAAAAAAAAAAATTAAAAAGTGACCCCATGAAAATGTCCTTCTGAACAAGGATGAGGCATATTGGTGAAGAGTTCAAGAGTTAGTCAGAATATGGAATACTGTATTTAGTCTGAAAATAAAAAAGAATCACTTTCAATTTTAGTTAAGACAGACACCCATAAATTCTTATTTCCTGCATATACCGCCTACTTCTTTCAATTTTCAAACACAGCTTGAAAGATAAAAATACAAAGAAAGACTAATAGATCTACAGTGATTGAGCATCAGAATCAATCAGCAATCAACTCTGTACCAGCCTGACAGCAGGAGGTATTACCAGAATTCACTACTTAATCGCTCAACTCCTTGTTTAACGTCTAAAGTAGAGACTGAATTATAATGTAACTTTAGACAAGTGACAGGACATCCCTGGTCCTCAGTTTCCTGATCTGTAAAATGAAGATAATAAAAACACCTATTGCGCAGGGTCATTGTGAGGTTTAACTGAGTACTGGTACTGAGTGCTTAAGAACTGTTAACCCTCTGTAAGATTGGTTTTATAATTAGCTATTGAGCGCTCTACAGTGTGCCAGGGATGACCTATTATTGCATTTAGTTTATTACTTTTAAATCTGCTTCTGTCCTCAGAATAAATAACTTCCGTTTAGCAAAGACCTCAGTAGCTCCATAAAATAAAAAGAATAAAAAAAGAATTAGAGAGGAAGTCAACTTCCAAGCAGAAGCTATATATACTATTTTGACATATTATCTTCAGCAAGTGCTTAAAAAAATGTAAGTTTTTTATGGGTCCCTTCCTCTTCTGGCCCCAGTGCTGTGTGCACAACACCTCTCTGACAGACTTCTGGTTGTGTTGGGTAATTCCAAGAGGACCGTTAGCCGTTGCATTAATACAGGCATGCGCTAAGGCTGAGGCTGCTCCTGACGGGCCCGAGTTAGAGTCTGGAACGCCACCATTTAAAAAGAGACCCAGTAAAGGGCATTATTTGAAACCCAAGAAATAATCACAAACAAAGCTTGTCAGTAACTTCTTTTTTTTTTTTTTTTAAGATTTTTTTATTTATTTGACAGAGAGATAGAGAGTACAAGTAGGCAGAGCGGCAGGCAGAGGAAGAGAGAGAAGCAGGCTCTCCGCTGAGCAGGGAGCCCGACGTGGGGCTCGATCCCAGGACCCTGAGATCATGACCTGAGCCGAAGGCAGATGCTTAATGACTGAGCCACACAGGCACCCCAAGCTTGTCAGTAACTTCTTAAAGCCTGAACATTTGATCTAAATATCACATGCCTGAATTTATCCCTTTACTATTCATTTTCTTTAATGGTGGGGGAAAAACAATAAAATTTTAATTGAGCTATCCCTCTTAGCAGTGAACAGTGCTGGCTAGAATCTATACATAACATCAAAACAATTGCTCTCCAGAACTGGTCGACAATCTTGCCTAGCCTACATTTAGAAGAAAACGATATCACCTCGCTTTCCAATCTACTGGGGAGAATAGATGGAAGCATTCCATCTATGTCAGTATACAATATCTAAAGTGGTTTATTCTTGTCAGGAATCTAATTCTTAGTGCTATAAGCTAAGCCATTCTCCTTGTATTCTGTTCTTAAAACTTACTAAGAGCAAATCAGGAATTGAAGAAAGTTACCAAAAAATAATAATAATAATAACAAAAAAAAACCCCTACAATCTCCTTGTTAGCACCTCTTCATGCCACGGTGATTTGATCAGTGATTTGATAAGTATAGATCACAACCCTGCATTTAATACAGGGTGGCCCACTTTTAAAATGACCCATTTATAACAAAGGTCTCTCTGTTGGAACTATCAAGAGAGTTTAAAAAAAAAAAATGCCACCAGTATCAAATACTTTTATTTAACCAGGCATCGCAGAGCAATGAAACTGCAAATCTGGAGACCTTCATCTTATCCCAGCTTTACTAACTGTGAGATAAACAAGTCAGTAAGATTTCCGGATTCTCATACTCTCTGTGGTTTTACTGAAATTATTACCTGCCCTCAAACTACCCCGCAGTCCTCAAGTAGAAAGAACACAAGTATCGCAGAACGCTATAAGCTCCTTGGAGAAAAGAGTCTAAATGCTTTAAGTAAGAAAAATGCACAGATTATCTTTATTTACAGTAGAATATTTGTGAAGAGTTAGGCTACTATGAACTAAAAAATTCCCTTTGAATTTTTAAGAGTTTCAAACATAACACTCACCACAGTAGAAAGGGGAAAGATAACCTACCCCATGTTCCCATCCATTAGAAGAATCGTGTTGTATATGTGAGAAAATATGAAGAGAAACAGAATTGTGCTGAAGAACATTGTCATCCATGACCCATGATCCTCTCGAAACATTTTTAACCGGAGCAACTGACCTGCAATATAAGATATTATGAGAAATCAGTGTCCATCATGACTCACAATTCACACAGCTTTGCTTTCTTTTACTGAATCTCTCTTATCTCACTATTTTCTGAGATCTTTGCCATAGAATTGCCTTATGGGTCAAACCACTCTACTAATGTCCTTTCTGTCTTTGGTCAATAAATGATCATGGATGAAGTTCAAGACAGTCCCCGTATCATCCTGGAGCAAATAATACTAACATGAGACTCGAGGATAGTTCAGAGATCGTTCATGATGCTGCCCTGAAAACAAGAGGAATTAGAGCGCTGACACCCATTTTCTATTTCACTAATGTGTCTTTGGTTTCCTGTATACTGAAGCTACTTCGGGCAAATGGTAGAGACATTGTGTAAGTTCCACATAATTCCCTTTTGCTTCCATAGGCCCACCCCCAGTACTGACCAGACAACAAAACTGAGGCAGATCCAATTGTTGAAGGTACATGAAAACTTAAAAGGAAAAATATGGTGTCTGCCATAAGATCCAGACGACATACCCTCACTCTCAGCTAAAACACCCACACTTGCATACAGGCCTGTGCATAAGTGTGTGTGGGTTGAAGGGGTCAGATGGGGGGTTGGGAGGGGGCAGGATGTACATGTGTTACGGAGCTTGGTGTGGCTCCCAGCAAAAGGATATTTCCACCCTGATGCCTAAAATTCCATTTACATAGATAAATGCTAAGATAAGAAAGAATCTTAAAATGCAAATATTTCAAGGAGGGAAAACATGTATAGATGAATACTAAAAAAACATTACTAATATCAGAATTAATACAGAAACATTTCAGTAGAGAAGAGAAATGAGAGCATTACTATCCTGAAAATTGAGAGAGATGACAAACCATGGGAGTAAGAAACAAATGAACGTAGGTCACCCTGGCTTCTCCTAAGATCAACTTTGTCTACTAGGCTTATTTCCATTCCTGAGAAAGTTATCTAAATAATGATAAGGGAGATGATACACACATATAAACTACAATTAAAATAAAGTAGGCCTTAAATCCTATAAGAGAATTTCTCACCAGAGAAAATATTCCCTTTTTATTCATGATATGTCAAGGCTATGAAAAAGATATACATATTTCCATCTGGAAATTGTCTCTCTAGGGATAGACAGTAGCTCTCATGTAGGTTATTGAGGATAGGAAAAAATCTTTTAAGATTTAATTACTAAGGGCGCCTGGGTGGCTCAGTCGTTAAGCGTCTGCCTTCGGCTCAGGTCATGGTCCCAGGGTCCTGGGATCGAGTCCCACATCGGGCTCCCTGCTTGGCAGGAAGCCTGCTTCTCCCTCTCCCACTCCTCCTGCTTGTGTTCCCTCTCTCGCTGTCTCTCTCTCTGTCAAATAAATAATTTGGAAACCAGAAACATTACACTAGCCAAAACTTTAAATAGAGCAAAAAAAAGGAGATTTGGTTACATCATCTGGTTTCTTGGCCTGTGCAAGAGAAGCAAAGGGCAAATCTGAAAGTCAAGGGAAGAAGAACATGGAAAACTCTCTACTGAAGCAAACAATACTAGCAGAGCAAATTACAACTTCACAGAACTTGCTGATTAACTGAATCAATAGTTATGGAAAACCAGAGATCTGCAAGTCTCCACACAATACGTTGTCAGGAATATGATAAATAGATATTAAGCACAGAATGCTTGAAATTAAAACACTCATGCCATAAATATCATAAAGCAAACTGTAAAGAATAGTATTCATCTGTTGAGCAAAATTTTGAATGTGTTCTGATGACATGTCAGCCATGGTTCTAGGTACTAGAGATACAGCTGAGAGCAAGGTAGAAAGGTGTTTGAAGTCCATCATTATTTGGGTGATTAATGAAAATGTGATCTTATCTCAGGCTCATGGGCTCTCTTTGTTCAAGGTTCCCTTAGCTTCAAGTCCTTTCAGCTTCAAACTAAGATTTATTTAGTTCAGCAGTGTAGACTGAAGAACAGCAAAGACCAGCAATTAGAGTTCCTTGAAAATTTAAATGTGAATTTCCTTCTTAACATATGCATATGTCAAAAAAATTACTAATGGATGCACTTTAAAAGTCAAATCATAATGCTGGCAATGGAAGAGTGCTTTGCAAATAAAACATAGTAGATTAACTGTGCACTGGCTGAAATAACACAAAGTTAGTAAAAAGGGAAATGTGACAATACCATTTATGCTGTCATTGCCAAGCTCATTGTCTGGCACTAATTTCAGTCATTAGAGTCATTAGAACAAAATGACAGGTTAACATGGCCTGAAATTCACTTGTGACGCATAATAAAAGTGTTGCAATACACGAAGGACACCACTGGTGTGGCTCCAACGTTCAGTCGAATCACATTATAAAAATTCCCCATAAGTTACTTCAAGGTTAACTCACTGGGTGTCCATCCTATTGCTAGAAACACATATGCATAGATTGCCATCAGTTGGCTGTTGGCATAAGTGACCTCTCATCAAGCTAATCAGATCAGGAACCTCAGTGTTACCTGAGGATGTCACATGAAAATGTGTTGTCTCTGCCCTATAATATGACCATATATTTGGTCTGCCTGGGACAACAGTGGCTTATAACTGTTGTCCTGACATAATTATTCAGAATGCCCCCTTCATTTCTTAAGTGTACTGGTTTGGGTAATAAATTATATGCCACCTTCTCTGTAGATCACAGAATTCAAAATTTTATCACACTTTCCTTTAGAGGAGTTTCAGTAAATAACTGAGTGAAGACAGTCCTATAGGTCAACAAGAGTAAAAGGGCATCACTGAGAAGGTGGGTACATTCCCAACAAGGTCATAAGTGACTTTTATTTTAACCATAGATATATTTATGAATATGAGTGTATATTTATATTAATAAAATTTGTCTTGGACTGTATGGACCATCACCTTTGATAAGGTCAAGGTAATTGGAAAATGAATCTTAGAACAAGCAGAAGCATTAAGATGGTACACGAGCCTATAGAGGTGTTGGAAGACACAAGGACTGGCTGGTTAAAGTCAACTGAAATGCCCTAAAACCTCAGAATCTTTCCTGGAAATACAGTGGGTTTAAGGCCAGTAAGATGTTATAAAATTCTAGCAAGATTAATGATCTAAAAGCATATTTAAAAAATATGATGACCCCACATATGTAGTGGAAAATAAAAAGAGGCAAGTGTAATAGGGAGAAGTATGGAGAAACTGCTTGGTTTCTTGGGGGGATTTTTGCTGCTGTGTTCTCATCGGCAAAATAAAAAGGAATATTTCCTTTCTACCTCACAACCAGACTTTTATCCTGTGTTCTGGGTACCTTTTGTTCAAGTGCGGTTCTCACAAGGAAGCCTTGAACAAAGAAATAAACTAAGCAATCTCAGAGGCAAAGAAGAAGAGTCTGTACTTCCATGCAAGAGACGGGGGTAGCCCTACTCCTGGGAATTTGTTAAAGCAAGGGATTCGATAGAGCGAGGGCTTCTAGGTTCATGGAGGATACAAAGATTTAGGCCTCCAAGGTGGCAGAACATCCTTTGGATTTGATTTAATGGATGGTGGTGAAAGCCAGTATCAAGGGTCATGGCACTGAAAGTCAGGTAAGGAGACTGAGTTAGCCCCTAGGGCATAAGGCCAGTAGGGCAGCCACCAACCTCCATTAGGAACACAACAACCTGGGCAGGACCCAGACAACTGTTGGAGGATATCATCGAGAGGACATGATGACCAGGTGACCCTCAAGCCAGACCTAGGCAATCGGAGGCTCCTGACCCCTTCCCCTGTTATTGGAATGCTCGTTCTATCCACCACTCCCACCATGGGAGCTGTTTTTAACAATGCAGTATTGAGAGAGCAATGAGTTGTTGCAACTGTCCAGACGGTGTAAGTGACTGAACTCCATTGAGACCTCTATACGAATTTTAAGATTGTAGTGGGCAAGTGCAAAGATCTACTTGTCTTATGGCCACCGAAGGCAAGCCTCGTATATGTTCTCTTGCTTATTAAAACCACCACCTCCCAACCGGGAGGTGCCTGACTCTTCCTTCGGTCTCTCCTTGCCCTCCATGGGTGGGGGCCAGTGTCAGATTTTACCTGAGAAATTCCCAAGGTTGCAAACCAACATCATCTTAAACAGTACCATAGCGCCAAAGAGGGGGCCGAAGACCATCACCCAAGCAGCATTAGAAGAAGCAGGGAACAGGTAAATACAGATTGAGGGATTTGTTTCCAGGACCCCTGTAGCCTTAGGACTATTTTAAATTTTAGTGATAAAAAAAGATAAGGTGAAAAATTACCAGTGTTGTACTCTCTGCTCGCCTTGGTAAGCAGGAATCAGAGCAAGATTTATATAATATAGAGGAAAAACTGTGGCATTACACATAAGACCCTGACCAGGAAATATAAAAGGACAAATGAAGGTGGCACTTTCCTCAAGAGGACTTCAAACTGAATTAATACCACTATCCATTAAGCCTCCTGCTCCAAACTCTCCTATATATGATGTAGCCAGCCATATACACAATGTATATTTGCATGTACATAATGGATACATATGTAAGACAAACATGTAATCTACAGCAAATTAAAATGTTTTAATTTGTTGAGGTCAAAAGCTGGTTGTAGTCAAAGTTGGAATAGCAGGCATTCCACATAGCAGTAAGAATGTTCTCTGTTGCCAGTAACAGAAAAGGAAGGAAGCAAGGAAGGAAGGAAGGAAAAAAGGAAGGAAGGAGCGGAGGGGAGGGGAGAGGAAGGGTGGGGTGAGGAGGGAGGAGGGGAAGGGAAAAGAAAAGAAAAAACTAAAAACCAGCTTAAATTATAAGGAGTCTTTTATTTATTGGCTTCTCATATTTTCTAACAAACATGTTTATTCCCTAAAAAAAACCATAATTTTCTCCTTAACATATATGTTCAGAAAATAGTACAGATTTAGTTTAACTAAAGAAATGAAATGACTTCAAGCAAGGCTTGATCCAGCACTCAAACAAGGCTTGATTTATCTCCATTTCCCAGCTTGATTTCTTCAAGGTGAAGAAATGAAACTTGTTTCCTTATCAAACTTCTTTTCCTCAACACCCTTATTTCCTGTGCACCCTATACCTGCCTTATCCTTGCCCTGTAAAACCCCAACTCTGATTCAACAGTACAGTTTGCTTTCTCTGATTTCAGTAAACTGCTGTGAAAAAAAGTTACACGAGTAGATTAATAAGCCACTACATAATCATGATCCCCAATTTCAGCAGCTACTGCAGTCCTGTACATTAATAGTTTTCCATCGTAGCCAGCTCCCCCAACATGTTCATACATACCCTTTGTAGTCCCAAGATGACTGTAGAAATCCTGAGTAATGTGCCTTCATTTTTGTCCAGGGAGGAAAATATAATGCTTCTGCCCCACTATTTCTAAAGAAAGTTAGGTGACTCACTCTCAGTGAGCTTTTTGGGTACTGAACCAATCACCAGTAGCAATGATTAGCTAAGCCTATGTCACATGTTACACTCCTAGAGCCAGATTAAGTTAATTACCTAGTACTACATTGATCCACAAATGTAAATCAAGTATGGCAAACATTAAAACAGCAGAACCATGGGATGGAAGATCCCTGGTCCTTGAATCACTGCTTAGATCAAAGGTACCTGCCAAGTTTTGGCTTTATATGAGTGAGAAATTCAATTGAGATGCACTCATTATATATATATTATATATATATATATTATATATATAATATATATAATATATATATTATATATATATTATATATATTATATATATATATATATAACTCATGTTATATATTTTGGAGATTTTTATTACTGAAGCTAACATTACCTTACCAGATAGAAGATGACCAATGGATCAAAGGCCCAGAGAAGGAAAAAAAAAGGGTAGGGGGGCTTAAAATGACCCACATGGAATCTATTTCTTAGTCTTTATATCCCAAGTACTCAGCAGAATATATGCTAAAATAACTGCATTAAATTCTGATGGACAGATTCTAGAAGGAGAATTAAGACCTGCTCACAAGAAAGGGCACACATTTTCCAAAAGAAAAATTCTATAAGTAAAATATAGGGGGAAATATATCTTGTTGGCAAGCTCACACAGCTCACACAGCTCAACCTCAGAACACCTAAGGCCCAAGACTTTGTATAATGTATTGTCTACTTGTGTGTGCCACATCCATCCATAAACTGCAACACAGTGAGGACCATAGCTGTCTTCTTCCCCACTGGTATCACCATGCACTGGCACATAGCATGTCTTAGATAAATAGTTGTCCAACTGCCAACAATGAAGGGACACAATACAATATAGAGCAACAGTGTACAAATGAACAAAAAAGATATTCCACCGTATGGCTAAAATCTTGCATCTTTGCAGATCTGGCAATTACACCCACCCTCTGTGCCGTATGGAACCCACCAGGTTCTTTGACCTTCACCTCCTCCACATTTTCTCCCCATCTATTAGCCACATCCTGAGTTCTATATAGCATGAAACTTGTTTCCTTATCAAAATTCTTTTCCTCAACACCCTTATTTCCTGTGCACCCCATACCTGCCTTATGTTTGCCCTGCAAAACCCCAACTCTGATTCAACACTACAGTTTGCTTTCTCTGATTTCGGTAAACTGCTGTGAAAAAAAGTTACACGAGTAGATTAATAAGCCACTACATAATCATGATCCCCAATTTCAGCAGCTACTGCAGTCCTGCATATTAATAGTTTTCCTTGTACTCGTCAATCTCTTTCCCATTCTCCTCAGCATCCATTTCACATTTTACCTCAAAGCTCCTACTAAGCCTCTTTCACTCTCAGACTATGACCTTGGCCCAACCACAAGGAAATATCGCTGCCACCAAACATGATTTCCTTCAACTTCCTGCCCACTCACATGCATCCGCTTATCTATCCCCACTTCCTTCCCTTGTTTCTCAGAGAATGCAGTGCTCATCCCACCAAAGGACCCACATGTACCTCCTTAAAACCATACTCTCCCCTCTCTTGGGGCCTTGGCCCATCAGCCTTCTTTTCTCTCCTTTGTATTTCAAATCTCTCTCTCTCTCTCCTGGTTCTCTTCCCTCTGCCTCTAAAGCCTCTTAAGTCCATCCTAAAAGCAATGCTTTCTTGACCCCATGTCCTTGAACTGTCATCCATTCTTCTTCCCTTGTCCAGATTTTGAGAAAAAGTAATATGCATCATGCCCACTCCCTGAGATCTTACTTGCAATGCAAACATTCTACTGAAATCGTTCTAGCAAATGTTAAAGACTCCCACAATGCCAAATCCTGTAGAAATATACTGCCCTTTAATTTACAGGACATCTCTTTTGCATCTGACAGAGCAGTTGTTCACGCTTGTCCTTTTTGACAGTAACTTCCCTGGCTTCTCAAACACCAAATACTCCTCATTCTTTTTCTACTTTCCTGATTATTCTCAGTCACCTTTTTGGGCATCTCCTCTACTTGTCCCATAAATGATGATGTTCCCCATTGTCTGTCCTCAGTTTTCACCTTTCTCGTATCACTACATGATCTCATCCACTGTTATGGGTTTAATATCCAATATCTCCAGCATAAACTTTTCCTCCCAAGCTTCAGACTGAAAGAGTCACCTGCTCACTCTCCTTCTGCATATCCTGTGGGCCTTAACATGCAGGTCAGAGATGATCTCTTCCAGGTAGTTATCTTCATTGTTAAATATTTCATATATTAGAGTCAGAGTCAGCAAGAGTTTATAGGACGTACTCTTTCAGGAAATAATAAGTTCCCTTCAGTGCAGATAAGAAGGAATGGCCACTAGCCAGGTATAGTTTAAAGGGTTGGATTACATGATTTTTAAGATCCCGTACAACTCTAGGGTTGTAGGATTTGTTTAGTCAGTGAGAGATTACTGTAGTCTGCTAACTCAAAATACTTCAAATTAAAAAGAGAAATCCTTACCTACTGAGAGAAAAAGAGGAAATGTTCCTCCTTATGTTTTATCTGTCACTGTATGCCTCTCTCATGTATAAAATGAAGCTAAAGTAACACACTGATAAGATTCCTTAAAGGCCAACTTAATATTTAACACTTTATATGGGAACATTTGACAATAATGTAAATCCTATTTCTTATGTCTAGAATAAGAGAATAAAATTGGATCAGAGCATTTCAATATTAATTGAACTTCACTTCCAATCAGACTAAAATAAGTATACGAAGTATACACGGGTGATTTGTGTTAATTTCTAGTTTATAGGAACATGACATGATATGATTTTTTTTAAGATTTACTAATTGAAAATGGCAACAGAATAAAAATAACTAAAATGAAACAGTCTGTGGATGGGACATTAACAAAGAAAATTATCTAAGAAAACACAGCAGAATATCATTAGGGAGAAAAGGATGTTCTAGTTAGACAAATGTAGCATTATATAAAGTACAAGATCATAAAATTTTGTACCCTAAGAGCGCCATTCTATTAATATTCAGATCAAGTCTTGCTATTTCAGTGTACAAAGAGAATTTAAAAAACATTGAATAGATGGTTTTTCTTCACATTAGGAGTAGGAGCTTACACACAAAATGTTTGTTAGTCACTGAATTTGACAGAAAACCAAATATTGAGAATTGAAATATAATCCCATAAAATACTACAAATACGTATTACAATGTGTAATTCAAAAGAGATTCTAAAAAAAAAATAATAAGACTTTGGTTAGATACCCAGCATAAATGATGGTGTTTTCAGACCTAGAGTGTAATGTCAACTTCAAAAGTGTACATATTACAAACTTTAAGTAAAGTATATATCCACTAAATAAACACATGTTGACATGAATAATTCTCCACAGAAAAAACAGTAATAAACCTTCCATTTTATTGAGAGAGTTGAAATATTTTACTGTAATAATATGGCTTTTTCATTAGACTATTCTTAGGATTAACTGACCTAAATTGCTTATATTTGCTCAATGTGAAAAAGTATGATCCCAAAAGGAAATCAAAGTATTCATTTATTATTATCTACTGCTTTTCCTGTTAAGGAAAAAATAGCCACTGAATAAAAAGAATACTAAATTAACATTACATCTTAGCTTGTAGCCTAAGATTTAGCAGCACACTTAATTTAAACATATAAATTATACATATATGATATATATGATATATATACATATTGAGTATTATAATATCATGTAATTTTAATGAAATCAATTTGTTCTATATCTTCCAGACTTGTACGGGTGAAATCAACCTAAATAGCATTTTTTTTTTTTTTGAGACAGAGAGAATGAGAGAGAGAGAGCACATGAGAGGGGTGAGGGTCAGAGGGAGAAGCAGGCTCCCTGCTGAGCAGGGAGCCCGATGCGGGACTCGATCCCAGGACTCCAGGATCATGACCTGAGCCGAAAGCAGTCGCTTAACCAACTGAGCCACCCAGGCGCCCCTTAAATAGCATTTTTAAGATCCAAACCCATCAAAAAAGTAAAAATTTATAAAATATGTTCAGAAATGTTAGAGGTTGTAGTTATCACAATTTTGTATTTCAAAATGGGCAACAGGATAGAAAATATAGCTCCCTATTTTTAAAAAATTAATGTAATCACCACTATTAATAAATTTTTATGTCTTCATCATTATATTGATATCGGTTTTGAAAAACAATAATATACTTTTAAAATAAGTTTTTGGGGTGCCTGGGTGGCTCAGTTGGTTAAGCGACTGCCTTTGACTCAGGTCATGATCTCAAGGTCTTGGGACTGAGCCCCGCATCGGGCTTCCTGCTATGCGGGGAGCCTGCTTCTCCCTCTCCCTCTGCTGCTCCCCCTACTTGTGCTTTCTCGCTCTCTGTCAAATAAAAATAAAATCTTAAAATAAAGTAAGTTTTCATTTGATTTCAGGCATTCTATTAATCCAGCTAAAAAGGAAACATTGAATTGGCAAGACTAATCCCCTGTAGGCTGATCCATGGTTTGAAGCAATTGTAATCAATCACAAGGTGATTGTCCACAAGGCTTGAACACTAGCTCCTGATCATATATGGAGTAGAGGGGACAAGTGGGTCTGGTCCTCCCACAACCATAAATGCTAGGAAAGCAAAACCAGGCCAGAGGTGAAAATTTTTGTATTTCTATTATCTGCATTCATGTATCCAGGTCTCATTGACTCTTCCTTTCTATGAACTTGGTTTTCATTCATAGTTTCCCATAAGTTCTCTGACTCTTGCAGACTGGTCTCTTGTACTCGCAAACTTGCTATTTTCTCTTCAGATTCCATTTTTAAACTTACTAAAGAAAGATATTAAAAATTCATAACAGGTTTCCACTTCCAAATATAAGATGATTGGAAATCACTACTTCATCCTAACAACAAGTACCAAGCTGAACAGATTTTAAAATGAACAAGTCTCCTAGGACCTGTAAGAGAGGTGAAGACACAGGGCAAACTACTGCCCCTCAAGATTGGATAGACAGACAGCAAATAGAAGGAGCTTACCAGAGCAGAAACTCACAAATGAAAACTGCCTTGGGAATCAGTGCTGGGGTAGGAAAACTTGAACTGTAATAAACAAATTGCTAGAGGCTCAGTGTAGAAGCTAAAAACTCTAGGAAGTCACAGCCATAGCAGAGGCCTCATGCTTTTGTAGTTTTTACCTCTAGAAGCTCAACCAGGATCCCATAGTAAACACTGGAGAAACCAAACCCAACCTGCTGAGGTTATCTGTCAGAGCCTTCTGACCTGGATGAAAGGTCAGCCTACTCTAGCCATCCTCTTCCAATTAAAGTGGCAGAGAGGTGAGTAAGTACTTTTGAAGTTCACAGTCCAGAAGTAGAGTCTCACTAGAAGACTGAGACCTAATCATAGGACTATAGAACACTCCTTCTCCCCCCATACCTCACCACCACATTGCTAAAGCATTCCTTTTACCTGGTACATCATGTTCAGTTATCAAAAAACACAAAGCATAATAAAAGGAAAACAAAAAACACCATTTGAAGATACAAAGTAAGCATTGGAACCTGACATGGCAATGATATTAGAATTATCAGACCAGGAATTTAAAACAATGACTAATAAGCTAAGGGCTCTAATGGATAAAGTAGACAGTATGCAAGAACAGCTAGGAAATGTAAGCAGAGAAATGGATTTCCTAAGAAAGATCCAAAAAGAAATGTGGGAGATAAACACTGAAACAGAAATTAAGAATGCCTTTGATGGGCTTATTAATAGGCTAAACATGCTGAAGAAAGAATCTCTGAATTGAAAGATATCTCAATAGAAATCTCCAAAAGTGAAAACCAAAGAGAAAAAAGACCAAAAAAGGTAGAAGAGAATACACAAAGACTCTGCGAGACAACTAGAAAAGGTATAACATATGTGTAACAGGAATACTAGAAGGAGAAGAAAAAGAAAAAGGAACAGGAGAAATATTTGAAAAATAATGACTGAGAGTTTCCCCAAATTAATGTTTGACATCAAATAACAGATCTGGGAAGCTCAAGAAACACCAAGCAGGATAAATGCAAAACAAAACAAAACTCTACATTTAGGTATATCATTTTCAAGCTACAGAAAATCAAAGATAAAGAATAAAATCCTGGAAAAACACAGGGACCACATGGAAAACTATGGCCTAGAGTTTGAGGCAGTCTGAGTGGGTCAGAGAAAGAAATTGAAATTCAGGGCTCCCAATGCAACCATGACATGAAGAATCAAAATATCAGAAAAAGGGAAACCCAAAAAGTGAGCCCAAACATCTAATACAATTTCCCACAGAGCATTTGCTGACACCTAAACTATGTAGGTAAGAGTCAAAACCAAGCAAAGAATAGCTGATAAGAAAAAAAAAGCTAAGCATAGATTTTAGCAATCTCATGATGCTCAGGAAACAAAAACTGGAATTCAGGATACACCAAAGTAGAAGAACTCTGAGCAAAATCTGGAGTGTCAACTGTGACACATGAAGGACTATATCCTAGAAGTAAGGACAAACCAGAAACAGACCAACCCAAAGAAAGCCTGAAGCCCAGTTTCTATCTGCTTACCAGGAGAAACTAAATTTTCCCTAGGGAAGATCATCATGAACCTTTAAAATTATTCACATGTTATCTCTGATATTCAAGTTAAAAAAAAAAAATAGGCACACAAGGAAACAAGACAAGAAAAATCAGTGAAATTCAAGAGAAAAAAAAAAAGACAATATAAACAGACTCATTGATGATGTACATACTGGAGTTCTAAGACATAGAAGTCAAAATAACTATAATCAATATGGTCCAGAAAATAGATGAGAAGACTATGAATTTTACCAAAGAACTGGAAACTATTCATGAAAATCAACTGGAATATCTAGGTCTGAAAATAATAACTGAAATTAATAACCATAGATTTACTAGCAGTTACATATGTACATACTATGTGATCCCATTTATATGAATTTCTAGAAAATGCAAATTAAATAGAACAGTAATTGCCTAAAGGTGTGAAGGGATGGGAGAAAGGGATTACCAAAGCTCATAAAGAAACTTTTATCTTGGGGCGCCCGGGTGGCTCAGTTGGTTAAGCGACTGCCTTCGGCTCAGGTCATGATCCTGGAGTCCCGGGATCGAGTCCCGCATTGGGCTCCCTGCTCGGCAGGGAGTCTGCTTCTCCCTCTGACCCTCCTCCCTCTCATGCTCTCTGTCTCTCATTCTCTCTGTCTCAAATAAATAAATAAATAAATAAATCTTTAAAAAAAAAAAAGAAACTTTTATCTTGATTGTGGCAACGGATGGATACATATGTCAAAGTTTATAAAACTATACAGTTAAATATGTGCAGTATGTCAATTATACCCCCATAAAGTTACTTAATATTAAAATAACAATAAGACTATCTTTTAGGATTTAAAACACATGTGGAATTTGAGTTTATGACAAAAGTAGGTCAAAAGATAGAAAGAGGTAAATAGAGCTAAAAGCTGTAAAGTCTTTTTTTTTTAAGATTTTATTTATTCATTCATAAGAGAGAGAGAGAGAGAGGCAGAGGGAGAAGCAGGCTCCCCGCTGAGCAAGGAGCCTGATGTGGGACTCGATCCCAGGACCCCGGGATCATGACCCGAGCCGAAGGCAGACGCTCAACCATCTGAGCCACCCAGGCACCCTAAACGCTGTAAAGTTCTTGTAAAGTGTTGTCAATATTAATTAAAGATAAACTCTAGTAAGTCAATTATGTGTGTTTTACCTTCCAGGATAATCACTAAAAGAATAAAAATAGTATAACTAACAAAGTAATAGAATGAGAAAAAATAAAATATAAAAAATATTTAATTTATCCAAAGGAAAGCAAAAAGGAGGAGAAAATAACTTAGGAAAGATAAGGCAAGCCAAAAACTACCACATAACAAACTGCTAGATTTAAACACAAATATATTGGTAATTAATAAGTGAAAATGGTCTAAATATTCCACTTAAAAGACAACTGTCAGAAAGATTTTTAAAAAATTTAAAGCATAAAAATTGAGAGAGTATATTCCCTATATATCTTTATTTAAAAATCTTCTAAAGGTTGCACTTCAAGGAAAATGAAACTGACTCCAGAAATTACCTCTGTAGAAATACCTGAGACAAAAAGGAATGGTGAGAAAAGAAACTGATCAGCATTATCAAATCTAAACAAATATCATTTGTATAAAATAATAAAAATGTCAATGTCTACTTTGTGGGTTAAAAAAAAGAACTAGAATACTGAACAACAAGTCCATATAAGTAAGAAGAGGTTGATCTAATTAAAATGTTCTAAAGAACTTTCATCATTTGGGAGGTGATTAAGACACTGATTAGCTGGAGACTTGCTAGATTTTTAAATATGCATAATGAAATTGCAAGGGTAGCCACTAAAAGAGTGGCCATTGAATGCGTGACTTACACACTAAATAGAGATGTATAAGAGGGATAGAAAGATGAAAGAACAAACAAATGAACAAAATTCAATCAGCCTCTCCCACCTAAAAAAAAAAAAATTGCTTGCTACTTCCATTGCTACTACAAAAGAAAGTCTGAATATAAGGAAATATCAAACTTAAGAAGAAAAAGAACAAAGAGAGTAAACTCACAGAATGCAAAACAAAGATGATAAGAGCAAAAAAATGAATTGAAGGCAAAAAATAAAATACAGACCATAAACAAAGTAGAAAAATTGTTTTTATAAAGCAGACAAATCTTTGACTAGACTAATGAAGAAAAAGGAAGACACTAAAAAGTACTAGAATTATGTTAATTTGAACCTGAAATTCAGATGTGATTCATTTTTTTCTCACCCTGAATTTCATAGCTTATGAAAATATTTCTCAGAACAACTTAAGTACTGCAGTTTCTGAATTTCTATACAAGAAGAGTTTAGAAGAAACAATCCAATTGGAAGTGGGGAAAAAGAGTATTGAATCAAGTTATATAGCACTTCACGTAAAATGTTGGAAAAAAAAACAATTATCCATAAATGAGAGTGAAATGCCAGTGAGTGTTTAAAGACTAAAGCTTCCTGGGTGCTTCTACTGAGTTTTAGAAAGAAATTCACGCTGCCAATTTTGAACTGAATTACTCCACTGAAGTAACAAAGGTTCCTTGACATGCTTCATTGAATAAATCTAACGTATATGAAACCAAGTTCTAGATACACTATATCTTTATAAACATACATTTAATGAGTCTATAGATTGACAATTTTCTAACTTCATTAACTTTTCAACAACTATTATTTACACAGCTGATAAAAATACTGGGGATACATGTGTTTAACATGTGCTGTGTTATGCATACGTGGTAGGTGGCTGGTTTGAGCCTAAAGTTGGGATTCAGACAGGTCTGAAGAACTGAAAGAAAAAGTTTCCAATATTTTCAATAATTTATTTTCTTGAGGTATTCTGGCTGGGTATAAAATAAAATAGGCAAAACAGTATTGTATCTAAAGTACATGAGGATACATATTATGGTGAAGTTCAGCCCATGGATCCAGGTCTTAAGCCTTACGAGACATAGGGACATACCCTTAGGGTATTTAGGAATAAAATACATCATTCAGAGGTGTAAAAAAGACTTTTTTCCACTTTTAGGTGAAAATAAGAACAAATCTGAAATAAGAATGATTTCATAGAATTCATTATTTTTTTTTAGCAGATTAAGAACTTACAAATTTGGAAGCACTGGGAAACCTTACCATTGGCATAGATCTCAACCTTGAGTAGATGAAATCCTGAAGCTGTAGCAGTGTTGAGACACCAGCCTTAAATAGCACCCTCCCCCACCAACGGTGGCAGTGGACTTAAAAAGAGGGTGCTACAATAGAATATAACAGATTACTTCATCAGTCTGTATGATATTCCTCCGGGGACCACAAGAAACAAGTGTTTGAGATTTTAAAGAGGGCTAGAAATTATAGGTATGCCAAGAAACACTGACATTGGGTTATGCAGATAAATGTGGCCCTCTAACTCAATTGAATACTTTTAACCAAAACAAGCATTTACAAAATATGGTAGCCAATCTCCAAGATGGTCCCCACTGAGTCTCACCTTTTGTTAGTCATCCCACGTGTAGTATCCTCCCACAATGAATTACAACTGGTCTATATGACCAATAAAATATGGTTGAAGTGACAATGAGTGACTTCCAAGGGCCAGGTTGTGAAAGGCATTGCAGTTTCCACTTTGGTCTCCCTCTTGAATTGCTCATTCTGGGGGAAATCAGCTGTCATGTCGGGGCAATTAAGTTGCCCTATGGAAAAATCTACATGGTGAGGAATCGAGGGCTCCAGCGAACAGCTAACACCAACTTGCCATCCCATTTGAGAGAGCCATCTTGAAAGAGAACCTTCTAATCAAGTCTTCACATGACTGTAGCCCTACCTGATATATTGACATTAACCTCATGAGAGATCCCAAATCAGAACTACCTAAGCTGCTTCTAAATTTCTCACCCAGAAAAACTGTGAGATCACAAATACTTATTCTTGTTTTAAGCCTCTGAATTTTGGGATAATTTGTTAAATAGCAATAAATAACTCTAGGCTCTATAATTATTCGGAAAGCCAATAGGAGCCACTTCAAAATTTGAGTCATGGAAATAACAAAATCTAACATGATATATGATTTTATGAGGAAAGATCAGAGACCACAAAATAGAGATAAAAGTAAAATATTCACAGTATAAATACTTACTTTACCTTAATAAAATATTTGACATTATGATGACAGAGCAAAAGAACCTTTGTGAAAATTACCTTTCATAGCATGAAAGCCTTGAAATAGTTGAATAATTTCAAAGGGCAACCTTTGTGTAGTAAATGTTACTAATGATATTTTCTTTTGATCTCTACTATAATTCACATAATGCGTCATATTTTTCACCATATTTTATATCATTTTAGTCAGAGTTTTGACGCCCATATTACTGATAAAACAATAGATACAGGAGTTATTTTAGATGATTGGTGTCTATGCAAACTAAATGAATAACAGTGCATCATAATTTAGATGTTTGAGTTCTTTCATCTGTAAGCATGCAGACAATATTGCTTCTGAGTTTTAATCCACTAAAATTTGTAACTTATCTCAGATATAGAAAGAATAAACAAGCAAAAGAAATAAGGAACCACACCATACTCTGGATAGCCAACAAACTGCATTTACAGAAAAGAGATTAAAATATACAACCCATTAGAATCCACAGTACCATTTTTGCTTGAATTCCTGCTCTTACCAAATCACTATTTTATTTAGTTCTTATTTAAAAGACATTTATAGGGTGCCTGGGTGACTCAGTTAAGCATCTGCCTTCGGCTCAGGTTGTGATCCTGGGTCCTAGGATCCAGCCCTAAGCAGGAGCCCTCAGCAGGAGTCTGCTTCTACCTCTCCCTCTGCCCCTCCCCCTGCTCATGCATGCGCTCTCTCGCTCTCTCTCCCTCTCTCAAATAAATAAATAAAATCTTTAAAAAAAAATAAATAAATGCAATACACTTATATAGTGTTATGGTCTTCTAGGCTGTATTATAAGTGTTTCATTAAAGAATAACATAACATAGCCATTATCCTAAACTTCAGTGGCATTTATTTATTTATTTGAGAGGAAGAAAGAGAGAGAGAGAAAGGTGGGGGAGGGGCAAAGGGAGAGAGACAGTCTTTTTTTTTTTTTAAAGATTTTATTTATTTATTTATTTGAGACAGACAGAATGAGAGACAGAGAGCATGAGAGGGAGGAGGGTCAGAGGGAGAAGCAGACTCCCTGCCGAGCAGGGAGCCCGATGCAGGACTCGATCCCAGGACTCCAGGATCATGACCTGAGCCGAAGGCAGTCGCCTAACCAACTGAGCCACCCAGGCGCCCCGGGAGAGAGACAGTCTTAAGCAGGCTCCTAGCCCAGCGCAGAGCCTGAGGTGAGGCTCCATCTCACAACCCTGAGATCATGACCTGAGCCGAAATCAACAGTCAGACACTTAACCAACTGAGCCACCCAGGTGTCCCTCGATTGCTATAATTTAATATTTAATATTTACATAGTGTAAATTGTTTTCCCATCCTAAACATTACAACTGTATCTCTCTGACTTAACCACTATTGAATATTACTGACATTTACTTTTCTGTGATGAAAGCACAAAAAAATCTATGGTTAGAATATTGGTATATTCCTCAATACTTTTAAAGAACTGGCTGTCCTCAATGCAGTTACATGACTATGCAAAATGAAATTGACTATTTTTATAGTATACTAACTTGAAATTATGACAGAAAAAATATGTTTTTATTTAATCAAGTAGGCAAACCAGCAACTTCAGAGAGATTAGTAGGAAAATCATTCCAATTATAATCCCATTTGAATTAGTCTCTTGCACAGTTTTAGAAATAGTTATTTGCCAGTGCCTGGAGGGAAGTCATAACTTATGAAGTGTTGGTGGTGAAGAATATTACTGAAACAGGCTAGATGCTACTATGGTTTATCATTAACACATAAGATAAAACAGTGATACCTACTGCAGGGGCACATTGGGGATCAGTGTCATATTTATAAGATTGCCAGTGTGTGACCAGGTGCCACCCTAGCTTACACAACAAATACATGAAAAAAAAAATTTTTAGATAGCCGTTAAATACAAAGCATTAACTGAAATCTCAACTATTCCTTGTATTAAATATGTTGGGATAAATCCATTATAACTGATCATACAATTTTTCTAATCATCAGATTATCACAAGAGGATTAACACTCTTGGGGGGAATGTCTATTCCCATACCAGGTTGTTTCCTTTCAGAAGGTAGGGAATGCTCCATCAGTTATGTCATTCGTAACCTGTCTCCACTTGCAGGGGAAAAGTGATTTATTTGATTGATCATTATGGAAGAAGAAAATTGGTATGTGTAGTTTAGCACTTTTTCATTAGAGATCGAGTGTCCCCTGGAGAGCACCCCAAATTCTGTTCTTCTCCTCCAGGGGAGGTATGTATGTCAGAGCAGTATTGCCTGAGTCTAAGGAAGGCCACTTAATTGTGGATTTTCGTACTAAGGAGTTCCCTTGCCTGCAGATACAAGCCACATTCTCCAGTACATAGTCTTTCAGAATAGAGATAATATTTTGGTCTCCATAAACATCATTTCTGTCTTATTTCTTTATTTATGTAGAACTTGTGCAGAGAAGAGAGGTGCTTCTTATAGGTCCTCCCAAGACTCAGTGATGAGAATAACCGAACATTCCACAAAAAGACAAAATACAACCATCCAGACACTTTCATGTGTCCCAACTTTTATACTCACGCAAACTACCTAGATTGAAGTTACAATAAAAAGATTCAAAGAAATGAGGCAAAGGTAAAGTTAACAAACTAGCATGGCCTGACCAAGAAAACATCAACGCAAAGGTGATTTCTAGACCAAGGAGAACACAATAATAAGAGAATGTCAAGCTAACATAAATTCACCACATTTATCACTATGTTGTAATGCCTTTGCCTTACAAAACCACACATTTATGTCGTTTAGTATAATTAAACCAAAAGCACAAATAAGGACTAGATTTGCCTGCATGTTAATTTCACATCCAGTAGGACTATTTTCTATCACTATCAGGAAGGCATTAGGCATCAGGGACATACTAATATCCTTAAGTTCCAACAAAGAATTAGAAATCATTGGAATTCATATTTAACTTTTACAGACAATTAAGTTACTGTTCCAATCTCTAAATTTATGTCCCTTCTTATCAAGAGCATCCATTGCATGCACACTACTCTCTAATACCAAAGAAAAGGAGAGACTAGGCAAATGTGCTGAAAGAAACCAAAGTTTATGAGACATATTTGGCTTACTGGTTAAATCCAACAGAAAGACTCTATCGCACTTTTTTCTGGTCCTGCTGACAAGAGGTGCTCTAGTGTTGGAAATCTGGAGAAAGAAAGATTTAGAACTATCTACAGTAGAGTTGAGAAAGAAAGGTCACGGTGAGCATGAGAGTAGGCATCTGGGGGACCTGGTAACAACAAGAGGAAAGCTGCCAAACAGAGGTAGAGGTGGAGATGCAGCCAATATGGAAGCCAGTGAATGGAAAGAATGGCAACCAAGCAGAAAGGTGGGACTCATTCATTCAATGAGTATTTGTTAAGTGACTCTCTAGGTACAGTCTAACTTTAACTGCTGTTGTGAACATAAGAACTGCTCCTCTCAAAGAATTTGATATTTAGTTGGGGAAATGAGATACACAGAAGCAAAAAGTAAATAACATTCAAACAAAATATGATTAACGCCTGAGTCGTACAGGAAATTTAATACATGAGAACAGAGGGAAGAAAGGAAGAATGAATGGAAAAAAGAACTAAGGAAAAAAAAAAAACTTTCCCTGACTCCTCATCTTTGCCAAAGTCCTTCACATAAAATCTCATTCACATGTCACAGTAAGCACTAGGTATGATTGTCCTCATTTTGTAGATGAGAAAGTAGAAGCTCAGAGAGTTACATAGTTTGTCCAAAGTCACATATCTACTAAGTCAGATATCTAGGATCTAAATTTAGCTCTGTCAGGGGTGCCTGGGTGGCTCAGTCGTTAAGCGTCTCTCTTCGGCTCAGGTCATGATCCTGGGGTCCTGGGATCGAGCCCCGCATCAGGCTCACTGCTCCACGGGAAGCCTGCTTCTCCCTCTCCCAGTCTCCCTGCTTGTGTTCCCTCTCTCACTGTGAATCTCTCTCTCAAATAAATAAATAAAATCTTTAAAAATAATAATAAATAAATAAATAAATTTAGCTCTGTCAGATTCCAAATCTTTTTTTCTTTCCACCAAACGATATTTTTTTAATATAAGAAACAATACGTAAAGGAAAACAAGCACTGGAAAATGAGCAAAGCACATTCATTTAAAATTTTTATTGATTACCTTCTCTGTCTGAGTACATGTATGTGCTGGAGGAAAATGATCAGAAAGGAAATCATGTGTCTACATTTTTGAAGCTTCTAGGCTAGAGGTAGGTAGATAAGGATGGGTAGATAGATAGACAGACAGACAGATGGACCAGCCAACAAATGTAAATAATACAGAGCTCAATAAGAAAAATGCTACAGAAAAAACAGGAAATGCTATAGAGTTCAAATGAGGAAAGATTACAGCATTCTAAGAGAATCAAAAAAGTTATTATTAAAAGATGAAAATATGGGCAGTTTTATTATAAATGGAGCCAAAGACTCCAGTTACGAAGGACAACATGAGTAATAGTGTAGATGTGGAAAACACAATATAGATCAAGAATTAACAAAAATCAATAGTGTAACTGAAGTGTAAGATATGGGTAGCAGAGTATAGGAACAAAAAGAAAAGTAGGGAATCAGACTATAGAATATTTCAAATATCTGGCTAAGTATTATACTTAATTTTGAACACAGTGAATAATTGGGTTTCCTAGCAGAGAGAAGAGGCACTCTCTGAATTATACTTCAGAAAATAAACTTACACGGGAGCGCCTGGGTGGCTCAGTCAGTTGAGCGTCTACTCTTGATCATGATCTCATGGGTTGTGGGATCCAGTCCCGTGTGGAGCTCCATGTTCAGTGAGGGAGTCTGCTTGAAGACTCTCTCTCTCTGCCCCTCCCTCCACTCATGCACTCGCACACAATGTCTCTCTCTCTAAAATAAATCAATCTTAAAACAAAAGAAAAGAAACTTACACAAAGTTATCTACATTGTGAAGAATGAACCTTTAAATGCTGCTCAAATAGCACAATGGTTTAAATGGTCTAGGTTTAAACTGACATGATGAAAAAAAGGGGGGGGAAGGGGCACAAAGACATTTAAAGGATAAAATCTATAAAATTTGGTAACTGATAGCCTGTTGAGTATAAGGGAGGGAGAGGTCGAGAATAGCTTCAGTTTCATGTTCAGGAAACTGGTCAATAGTAATGGCAGCAACAGAAAAGAGGAAGAGGCAGAGATTGACTGCTGGGGTGGAGGGATGCTATGGAGGAAGGACTCTGAGAATGAATCTAGAGTTCCAGTGAAATATCGGAAAAGAGAGGTCCTAGAAGACATGGAAATATTATGGGTGATATAATGGACCTGGAGATATAAACTCACCTGCACCAGCCCAGAGCTGATCAGTGAAATCTTGAGAGTTAGTAAAGTCAACAAAAGAGAGCATAAAGCAAGAGAAGAAAAGAATAAAGAGGGCTAGAGATGGGGCGCCTGTGTGGCTCAGTCAGTTGAGTGTTGTATTCTTAGTTTCAGCGCAGGTCATGGTCTCGGGGTGGTGGGATCAAGCCCCAAGACAGGCTCCGTGCTTGAGATTCTCTCTCCTTCTTCCTCTGCCCCTCCCCCTGCTCAACAAGCAAACAAATAAATACATAAAATCTTTTAAAAAAAAAAAGAAGGAAAGAAAGGAAAAAATGTCAAAGAAAAGGTCTAGAGCCCATAAAGCATTTATCTTGAAAAATAAAATCAGAAGTAGCTTCCAATTAACTAATGAACTAAGTTACACAAAGCTGCCAAAAAGATTAACATGGTGAAATAACCTTTTGTTTAGGCAGTGATTAATTTTCAGGTGAGGTTGGCACTGAAAAACTTTGCTGTTAACCTCTGTAACAATTTGGTGACAAGTTAAAAAAGAAGTAAAAAAAAAAAAAGTATTCAACATCCCTGCAAGAGATGTTCTACAAAGGGAACAAAAAATATGATGGCTGATGACACAAAAATCACCATCAACTTTAATCGGACTAGACCAGATGGAGCAGGCATACACAAAAAGAGCACTGTCGCTAATTATTAAAAAGAAAGAAAGAAAGAAAGAAAGAAAGAAAGAAAGAAAGAAAGAAAGAAAGAAAGAAAGAAAGAAAGAAAGAAAGAAAAAGAAAGAAAGAAATGTTCAGGCAGAATGATGTCCCTCATAACAGCCATAATCACAGCACTGTGCTAAGAGTCCTACGGCAGCATGTAGGCAATATTTTTGTCAAATAATGTGTGTCTGACAGTTATGTTCTATCACAGGCTCTGTCCTTGATGATAAGAGTGTTCCGGAGGGGCAGAAATAGAAACTGAAGGATCCCCCTATTCACCAGAGAAGCACACGAAGATATCAATCTCACAAACTGGGTGTGGATGACTCATTGCCACAGACCAGGCAACTGGAATAGAGATCAAAACTGAAATCTAAATCAACCTCAACCAGGCAAGGTCTAAAATTACAACCTAAGTCTATACAGCTAAATGATAGGACAAGGGCATCACTGACATTAGTCCAGCTCCAAGATTCTATAGGTTTATACATCCTCATCTTTGCTTTTTGCCTGATAAAAATCAAAAGAAACCTAACATTAGAAATAAATTTAAAAATTGGTTTGAAAATTCAGGTAAGAATTATAAACCTTTCTGGTTTTATGTTAGCCCAGGAACTTAAAAAGAAAAAGAAATTAAGCTAACAACTATGCCTGTATGTTTATGATACGCATCATGAGTAAGGGTGAGGGTTCAGGAGACAGACCACTAAGGCTGTATCCTGGTTTAACCACTGACCATTGGGGTGACATAGAGCCAGCTATGTAGCCCTTCCCTGCCTGGGTTCTCTATCTGCCAAATGAGGGTAATAACATTACCACGTCATAGGATTATTGCTAGGATTACATTGTGATTTATATAAATCACTTACTCAAGTGCCTGACACATGATATGCACTCAAGGTGAGTTATTATTATTTTATCTCCCTATCAATAAATCAGATTTGATCTCTGCATGCAACTCATCACATCTACAACTGGGCACAGAAGTTCTTAACTAAAGGATTTCAGATAATCTGAACATGCTCTAGGAAGCTGAGACCTTGATATGGATCTAATTGTCACAGGAGAGAAGGATGGACCCGAGGAAGGAGCAGCAGTGGGGGGCAGGCTCTAACATTGAGACTGTAACGTCGGAGAAGCAGCTTAGATCTACTTCAGGCCAGCAAGAAATCAGAAAGAGCCAGAGGCTCTGTCGGTAAATTTACCTGGCTCATGGGCTAGCCCCTTCAATGCTAGGGAATAGATGAGTCCAGTAATGCAGTAGAAAAGTTGCAAGAGATAATTGTTTACTTTTTTTAGCCCCAGGAGCTAGAGAGAGCTCAAGCACCATCTAAACCCAGCAGTTGCATATTCTGGCAGTAGTAACTCAATGATAGTTGACTGTATTTTCTGACACTGTAGAAAGATTTACAGACTAAGATGTTCATATTAGAGAGATGTAGACAGCAAAATAAAGACAGCGTCCTATGAACATCCTAAATGTTCAACCAAATATCCTGGTACAATAAAATGATAAAATCATGCAGCCATTAAGATGTATCTATAAACGATACTTAATGACCTGGAGGGTGCAGAATCATAGTAAATATTGAACAGAGAGTATAAGTTCATGTTTTATAAATATATGTTTATATGAAAACATCAAAATATTAACAGTGGTGGTCTCAAGGTGGCGGGCTTACAAGAGAATTTTTTCTTTTTTGAACCTTACCGTATTTTCTAAACTCTACACAACATTCTTGTCTTAGCTTAATAATTAAGCAATATTTTTTTAAGAAAACAAAGATGCATATCATAAACATACGGGCATAGTTGTTAGCTTCATGTGTTGGCATGAAGTCACTGAAAACATTTGGCAGTGAAGAGCAAAAGGTTGGAAGAGCGAATTCCTCCCTGCTCTCCCTTGCACTTTCCTCCCTCCAAGCTCCCCCTCTTCTTATGGCCATAGAGACAGGCATTATCAGGTTGCCCAAAATACACCTGGGGAGAGGAAATGAGTTAGCAGTGGCTATGAATTTATCCTCCCCTTCTTTCTTACCCAGTCTTTACCCTCTTCCCACCATTTTTTATCATAATGGCCATAGCAGTCTTTTCTGGATCAAACAGGAGTGTTTAGTCAGCACAGAGTCAGGGGAAAGAAAGAGGCAATGTCGGCAGTAGCAACAGTGAAGTGTGGTCATCTCCCACCTCAAAGAAAAATCTTTCCTTACCCTCACCTCCTCCTTGATATAAAGACACTATATACTCAATAAACCCTACTGGACAGAACTGTGTCTGTTTTGTTCTCCACTGAATTCCTAGCACAGTGCTTGGCACACAGTAGGAGCTCTACAATTATGTGTGAAATGAAGGAATTAGTTCATCCAATCACCTCATTAGACTTGGAGCACAGATAAGGAATAATAAAATGTGATTACAACCCAGAGGGAGAATGAGGAGTGGTCAATGGCACTACGATTCTTCAGAGACCTGCAGGTCTGAGAGGGAGAGAAAGTATGATGGAGAGGAGCAAAACCAAAGCAGAAGAAGAGCAAGTTTACTAACTCAATTTGTTCTCCATGGATAAAATATTCCTAGCAGCAAGTCCTCCAAACCCATCCTCTCCCCAACCCCCTTCCACGTCCCCCACCCCCTCACACACTGGTTACACATCAGGCTGTAGATCAGGGTTTGCACTTAATTGACTGAATTTGGCCAAAGCCTTCTCCGGTGATCCTTTGTCTATGTTAGACTACACCAGAGAAAATAAGGAAAGGATAAAGCATTCTGCCTTTCACATCTCGGATTATTTATATCTAACATCCAAAAGCATACAGGAGAACTAAGTCTCCTGAATTGCATTAATATAAATGGAAAAGCCCATGATACCTTTTGTCCTACTTGACAAGATATATTTAATATTCGGTCACTTGTAATATTACTGCTCTCAATTGTATTTCTCTAAGCAAATAATTATTTTTCTTGTATCATGATGGAAGTGAACGAAGTGCTTAATTAAAAGGAGATGCCAACATTTTCCTTTATTCTTTTATCAAAGTGTATTGTGTGATTCTGTGCCTTGCATAAATCCAATTTGTATTGATTTTCTAGAAAGAATATAGTGAGAGCTATAATGGCAACATGTCACACAGCGGCAATAATTGGAATGACTCATAAACCCAGACAACCACATATTAGGTTTAAACAGAGTGACATTGCACAGGATCAGATTTACCTCTACTTGCTGCAGCTCCTTTCCCCTTGTGTCCAGCTCCCCAGGAAATGTCATTCAGATAGCCCCAACCTTCTATCAAAATACTCTGTTAGCTTCCTTCCATTTGGGCACAGTTAGGTTCTTCACATCACAATGTGACAGGATAGATACCTAACACAAATTTTATTAACCTATGTGAATTTGTGGACAGTAAGAAGTTCAAAATAGGACCATTAAACAATATGACTTTTTTATTACTACACATCATTTCACTTGATCAATATTTATTAAATATAAAGCACTTTCTTGTGGCAGAGGATAAATCAGATCTGGACCCTGAGCTCGATCAAGTATTGAAAATGTAGTGGGTATCCTTTAAAGTCAGGTTTCCAAACTGGAGCCCAAGAACCACAGACAGTTCATGAATGAGCTTTCAGGGGCCTATAAATCTCTTAAAGTGAATGTGATGGGTTATATGTTGCTATTTGCATTTGGCAGGGTCAGATGTTTGACAGATATCAAATTCTCAGAAGGACTGTTGAGTTAAGAACCATTGAGGTTAAGAACTATTGAGTTGGAGCTTACATAAAGTATTTCATTTTTCAAAACATTTCTAGTTGCTCAAAACATTTTTTGAGCTTTTCCTTTGGAATGTTTCAAAGCCTAGGACACTTTCTGTGAACAATCTCAATGATGACAAGTCTTCCTTGGAGGAGAGCCCTCAATTTTAATGTCATCCAAAAACATAGTAGAAAAATACGATAGAAAGATGCTTAAACTGTGAAGTTTATTTTGGTTGAAATAAACATATACATAAAATAATGAGACTAATTTTCTTGGAGGACCTTAAAATAGATTAAAAGCTATTCATTAATTGAAAATCACATGGAAAAGCACAATAAAAACACCAGTACAGGGGCACCTGGGTGGCTCAGATGGTTAAGCATCTGCCTTCGGCTCAGGTCATGATCCCAGGGTCCTGGGATCAAGTCCCGCATCGGGCTCCCTGCTTGGCGGGGAGCCTGCTTCTCCCCCTCCCTCTGCTTCTCCCCCTGCTCATGTTCTCTCTCTCTCTCTGTATCTCTGTGTCTCAAATGAATAAACAAAAAAAATCTTAAAAAAAAAAAAAACAGTACCTTAAGGATAATATTAACCTAGGTGCGAAAAAAAAAATCACAGTTTATTTTCCTCATTCATTAAACAAATATTTATTGAGTGCCTACCATGTACCCAGTACACTTGTTAAGTGCTGAGAATAGACAAAATCCCTGCCCTCATGGAGTTTCCATTCTAACATCATTTTTTAACAATTCAATTCATCTAACATGTATTACTTAATTATGAATACCATTAATAGAAATAAAATAGAAAAAATAAAATAGAAATAAAAAGTATGTCATAGAGAAAATAATGTACAGGGAGAAAACTATTAATAGCAAAATAGAATGTCATGTTTAGCATGCTGGTAAAAATATTTGGTAAAAATGAACAGACTCATCGTAACCAAAACATAACGTAGACAGTAATGATATTAGGTATTTGACATACTAAGAAATATACGTTGATTCACTGATCTAAGCAAAAGCAAAACAAAAATTTTGGGAATTTGGGAGCATAAGATCATAAGATGGAGGCCATGAAAAATAATGTTGTCAATAGGCTGGGCACTGAGTTTACTTCCTTCTCTATAAAGTATAAGTATTTGCCAGAGCCAGATCAGGAGTTCATGGAAAAAGAAGTTCTTGCCCCAGGCCTCAATATTGTCCTGTTCCTAAATTAAATGAGCAAATCAGTCTTCATTCTCTAACCTGAACACTTCAGGTTATTTCTAACACATGTATGGTACAAATTGAAGAGCCCAGAGGGGATACAATTTTCTGACATTATCCTTTACACACACACAAATAAAACAGAATTTAAAATTACATGTGGTTTATAAAGCATATGCAAATTAACAGTTAATGTAATGTAATGGGGAAACTACAGTAGAAGAAAGTCTTGATCCATGGGGTTTCCCAGGAAGAGAAAGGAGGTATCTTCTGCTCTCCATTCCCCCTCAAGACAGCCCACCAACCTTCCATCATGTGCTTCAAAAACTCAAATGGCTGAATACTGGGGATAAAAGAATGAACAAGGAATCTTCAAGTATTCTAGCTTGAGCACTAAGAAAATCACCTGATGCCTTTCAACCCGAGATGACATTTCAAAGCTTTCTCTGAAAAACTTAGGAGACCAGAAATCTCAAGGACAAAACACACTCAAAAAGACCTTTTAAAATGCAAATTTTGGAGCGAATGTTATTTTGGAATGAAGACACTGGAACAGTAAGGGACTAGTCCGCTCAGTATAATGATATGAAGAAGTAATTTTTGTTGGGTACAGAGAATATTAGTTGTAGAACTGTTTTTTCTTCCTCTTTCAGATAGGTAGAGGGTCGTTGAGATGGAAGCCAAGGCACTCACCTGGGGTGATAAATGGTCAGTTGATACAAAAGAGCTGGCAGAGACCACAGGAGAGTCACCTATAAAAGGGATGGTGAGGACTCTAGAATTGGTGATAACAAAATAGATTTTGTTTGTTTTTTGTTTTTTTAAATTTTATTATGTTATGTTAATCATCATACATTACATTAGTTTTTTTTTTTTTTTTGATGTAGTGTTCCATGATTCATTGTTTGCATATAACACCCAGTGCTCCATTCAGTACGTGCCCTCCTTAATACCCATCACCGGGCTAACCCATCCCCCCACCCCCCCCTCCACTCTAAAACCCTCAGTTTGTTTCTCAGAGTCCATAGTCTCTCATGGTTTGTCTCCCCCTTCGATTCCCCCCCTTCATTTTTCCCTTCCTAGATTTTAACATTTATGCTAGAGGCCATCTAATGCCTTCATGTGATCTTCAGGTCTGAAGTTGAGTGTAGTTGAACATATGCAGACTGAACTGAAATGCAAACAGTTCTTTGGACTGGGTAAAGATTTTTCTTCAGGTTCTTAGAGACTCAGTAGCAATCCAAAATCAGATCCATGTCAACAGAACGCTATTATCAAACCCAGTTGGCTCTGCTGTTCGGATTAGGAAAAACTAATACCTTACTGTCTTGTCATGAATTTTTCCCTAATTTCAATGCTCATTCCATTCACAAAGGAAAGGAACAGTTTCCAAATCTTTTAAGAAACAACTGTTCACATTCAACATGGTTGCAAGTATGAAGAAATTCCCATTTGAAAGATGAAGATATAATTTAAATCACTAATATCAGGAAGGATTTTATAAGTAAAAAGTTAAATAAAATTTCTTTTTTTTTTAAAAGATTTTATTTATTTGACAGAGAGAGACACAACGAGAGAGGGAACACAAGCAGGGGGAGTGGGAGCGGGAGAAGCAGACTCCCCGCTGAGCAGGGAGCCCGATGTGGGGCTCGATCCCAGGACCCTGGGGATCATGACCTGAGCCGAAGGCAGACGCCTAATGACTGAGCCACCCAGGTGCCCCAAGAAATAAAATTTCTTTAGGTGAACTTCTTAAAGAATCTGGTATACCTTATGACTTTGAAAAGATTAAAAAAACATTCTTTTTAATCTCTGAAGATGCCAAGTTTCTAAGGCAAACTGATCTTAGCAAAACTAAAGTGCTTTTTTTCCTTAAATTATACCATCTGGCAAAATGACCACTCATTCATTTAGATAGAACACAATACTCTGAATGCACAATCATTAAATATGATAGTGACCAAAGTTAAAGAATTGGGCTTTGTTTCATTTTGTGGAAGAAAAAGTTAAGATATCAGAATGATGGTATTTGAGTACATAAAGGAGTCATTGAGGCAGCATTAAACACTCTTGGTGGTAAGGAAGATTAGAAAGGACAGGATTCCTGTTCCAGGCGGTCAGATAACTAGATAACCATGGCTAGGCATATAAATGGCCCAGGCTGAGGTGACCTGCCAGATAAATAGCGTTGCTCGCATTGAGTAATCTCCAAGAAAAAGAGCCACGGGCAGAAACTTTTTTTTAAGTGTAGTTATAACAGACATTTTTACATCTTTCTCTAATGTCCAGGGTCCCGAAAAGCCCACATTTCAGGCTATAAATGTTCCCTTATCACAACCTCTTCATGTTGTCTTTATCTAAAAAAAGAACTAGCCAACTTCAATGGATTATAGTTTCCAAATAAGATAAGAATTTTAAATGAGATTGAATACAGATTATTAACACATGAAAATCATTCTAATAAAATTTTCTGCTGCACTGTTATTCCCATTTCAGAAAAGTGGGATGACTCATTCTGACGTCTTCTCAGCGAATTTGTATTTTTCTCTATTCTATAGTCAATAATTCTCTCTTGTACTCAATTGACCTCATGTCCTCAAAACTCAGTTTCTTAGAAAAGTTCTTATTAAAACATCAGCAAAAGCAGTAATTAGTAATGCTTGGGTGACCTTTTCCCATCCAACACTAGAGAAACCAAATTTTCTTTTTCATAATTTCATGGTATCCACTTTCCTTGACTTGTAGCCAAAAAAATACAATACTTATTCTGAAAAGGGCCTGCTAAGTAGCACCAAGAGAGGTCTGATAAATATTTTATTCTTGTTCTAAATGTAACTGGAGTCCACAAAATCAAGTAAATTTCAGGAGACTTGAAAACTGGCAAGAATAAAGTTACTAATGTCACAGTTTTAAAATTCCATCAATGCCTCATCAGTTTTCCAGAAAAGGTCAACCAGAAAATAAAGATTTTCAATCCTTTGGTCTGCAATTTAGTAGAAATAATTTATTTGTAGCATTTGTTTTTCTATTTAAAAGTACTTCTGTGCATTTGTCTTTGCTAAGCTACTGCCGGCTTTTAATCATTTATCCAGTTTTTCACGATAATGTCAAAACTTTATTTCCCAAAGTGCAAGCTACTATTTTTATTTAATGTCATTTGAGTAATTAAGGTTTGTTCTCTAATTTATCGATTTAATGGAAGTGTTAAATAGCACTAAAACTAGACCTGGCTCCTCTGCGTCACCATATATCCCTCTAACTTCTGAAACATTGATATTCACCTTTGGGTGACACTACTGTGATCTCTCTGATTCCAATACCCTCATACCCCCACGCCTTCTTTCTCCACAGTGGAAGCCACTGGATATCCTGGATATCCAGTCTTATCGTGGGCTTCAGACCAATAGCGTTGTCATGAGAAGAGAACTTCTGGAGCACCCAGATAGCAAGCCAACTTTGTTATTAGTCCAACTCTGATAACTGACTCTTTGGCAAAGTTTTAACAACCAGGATTCTGCCTTGTTCCTGAAATCAAGTTTCAGTTGATCCTCTAGATGTGGCTAACTGGGTCCCTTCTCACTTTCCTCTGTGCCTGGGTCTCTGTCCTGATGAAACCATTACATTTGAAAAAAAAAAAAAAAAGAAACCATTACATTTGTTCTCTGTATACCACAGAGTACCTTCCTGAATGGTTTTCCCTCCCAATATCTGTAGTTGGCCCTGGCCCCACAGCCCATCCCATCCTCAACCTCTTCTACTCAAGGGCATGTCTAGTTCCAACCTCAAATTGGATTCAATAAATTATAGGATATCTATATGATGGGAAACCATACAACAAATTGTGTTATCTTATAATACTTAACAAAATGGGAAGAATACAGAAACAAAATTGTATTCTGATTAGTCAAGAGTGGAGGAATGGCAGACAATTCTAATTTTCCTTTTCGTATCTTTCTCTCTACCACTATCTCTTTTTTTTTTTAAAGACTTTATTTATTTGACAGAGAGAATGAGAGAGAGAGCACATGAGAAGGGGGAGGGTCAGAGGGAGAAGCAGACTCCCTGCCGAGCGGGGAGCCCGATGCGGGACTCGATCCAGGGACTCCAGGATCATGACCTGAGCCAAAGGCAGTCGCTTAACCAACTGAGCCACCCAGGCGCCCTTTTTTAAGGTTATTTTAAAAGCAATTGATGCTTAGTATAGAACATTTAGAAAGCATAGAACCAAATGAAAAACATAGAGCTAGAGATGGAGATAGAGGTAGTGGTAGAGAGGGCGCCTGGGTGGCTCAGTTGGTTAAGCGACTGCCTTTGGCTCAGGTCATGATCCTGGAGTCCCTGGATCGAGTCCCGCATCGGGCTCCCTGCTCGGCAGGGAGTCTGCTTCTCCCTCTGACCCTCCTCCCTCTCATGCTCTCTGTATCTCATTCTCTCTGTCTCAAATAAATAAAATCTTTAAAAAAAAAAAAATAACCTTAAAAAAAAAGAATTAGGGGCGCCTGGGTGGCTCAGATGGTTAAGCGTCTGCCTTCGGCTCAGGTCATGATCCCAGAGTCCTGGGATCGAGTCCCACATCGGGCTCCCGGCTCAGCGGGGAGCCTGCTTCTCCCTCTGACCCTTTCCCCTCTCATGCTGTTTCTCTCTCGCTCGCTCTCTAAAAAATAAATAAAATCTTTAAAAAAAAAAAAAAAGAATTAGGATGTAAAATAATTTTAAAGCATGAGGGTACCTTCAAGTATAATAAGGGATCTGGCTGATTACTCTTTTAATGTCTTAATTAATCACAACAGCGATGATTTCTCAGAAGAGATGTGCTTAATGCTACAATCTCTTAATCTACCTCTGCGTGGTGCCTGCTCCTCTCCTCAGAACACTGCCCCAGCAGGTCTCTAAACTGAATCTTAAGGAAAAAACAAGCAAGTAAACAAACAAATACACCAAAAACCAAAAACACTGTATCTAATTACCCTATTCAAATGCAGTATGCTGCGGTAATCTCCACCAGAAGATTTTTATTGCAGTTAGAAGAATCAGACACTTTGAGAATAGATTGAGAAAACTGTAGGTGGGCTCCAAATCGCATAATACAAACTCATCTTCAACTCGTACCCAAACAGTTCAACAAGAAAGGATTAGTATAAACACTTAATGAATGCTTACCAATTTTTTTTTAAAGATTTTATTTATTTGACAAAGAGAGACACAGAGAGAGAAGGAACACAAGCAGGGGGACTGGGAGAGGGAGAAGCAGGCTCTCTGCCGAGCAGGGAGCCCGATGTGGGGCTCGATGTGGTCTCGATCCCAGGACCCTGGGATCATGACCTGAGCCGAAGGCAGACACTTAACGACTGAGCCACCCAGGCGCCCTGAATGCTTACCAATTTTGACCAGCTTTATATTAATATACCTATGAGGATAAAATGAATATATATGAATCCTTATGACAAACCTCTTCAAAGTTAAAGCAGTTTGTATAAGGTGACATACCTACGTAATGGCAAATCCAGCTGCGACTGCCTCTGAGGTTTATTTTCTTTCTAAAACACTCCTTAGGACTAAGGATTATGCTAATTCAAGACAGGACAATTAAAGAGAATTATGTAAAGTACCTTGCACTGGGCTGGGCATTTAGCAAGTGGTCAATAAATAGTAGTTCTTTTTACAGTTGCTGAAAGTTTTTTTTTATACATTCTCACTTCAAAAAGAAATGTGGGGCAAATACATCTAAAATGAATTTCAAACATCTACTGTTAATTGAATTAACTTATTAAGAAATACAAAACACTATTTCCCATATGATTCCAACATGCTGAATTCATGATGTGGTAAGTTCCTGTTGATTCAGAATGATCAAGAAATAAGGCTGCTTAGCATTGCTACTTTAGAATGCGTATGTGGACTACCAGTGTTTTACACTGCACACAATAAAATCCCCTAACATCTACTGAAAATAAGTTTATTTCTTTGATAGTCCAGAAGACAGTTCAGAATCTTTCATAAATTATGATCATAAATTTCCACTGTGGTCTAGACTGAGAACCCATCAGTAAAGATATTCAGTAAACCGTGCTCTAGATAACCCAACTTTTACTTCATGCCTTACAAGGCTCATTGCTATTGGATGCCTTCAGTTCAAGCCAAGGGAAGTATTTTAGATTTCCTAATGAAACATATTCAGGACCAGACCTGAAGCAATAGGAGTCTAAACAAAACAGTATAATAATCAGCTGCTCTATGTGGTTGAATTAGAACTTGTATGGAATTCTCAACAGTCTAAAAAATTCTTGTGTGAGGACAGGGGCTTCATTCTCAAGATCTTTTTTATGTAGCCACAATGCTTGTTATCTGCATATCACATATATTTGACAAACACCCACTGGCCGATAGTACCCCATGCCAAGCGGAAGCTGATTGCTCTCTTCTTTGGCTGGAGTAAGAATCTGGATGTTCTGAAATCAGTAAGATAGGTTACTTTTCCAACTACTTTTAAGGCCACTTTCGTCTTAAAGCCAATCCTACTTCTGTAGATCTCCTCAGACTCTCTGGTTCTATTGCAAAAGCTAACAAATCAGTTCAGGAGTTGAATTTCAAGAAAAATATCATGTAAGAGGAGCAGTCTCTTAGAATACAACTAACCACTGTGCTGGACATTGTGAAGTAAGTCATC
This sequence comes from Neomonachus schauinslandi, assembly GCF_002201575.2. Taxonomy (NCBI): domain Eukaryota; kingdom Metazoa; phylum Chordata; class Mammalia; order Carnivora; family Phocidae; genus Neomonachus; species Neomonachus schauinslandi. The sequence continues at coordinate 68,472,013 of NC_058407.1, forward strand.
CAACACCAACATCACATGGCGCTCTCGCCCACAGAAAACTGTTTAAGGGGGACACTGCATTAGGTCAACAAGATCAACTCACTCCTAGGACTCTGGAGTCACTATTTTCCTCCCTCCAAGGTGTCTAAAGTGGATTACAGATGAGATGAAAATAGCTTCCCATCCCACAGCCCAATCTAGGCCAGGTCTAGAAATGTGGGGTTCAAGTAGGGTCTATTATTATCAATTATTACTAAGGTAGAATCTATTATTAATCATAATATATCCTGAAAGTCCAGCTTGATGTTAAAATACCCAGGAGGGTATTTTAAAAATTACAGCTGTAGTACTAAGAGAAAAATAACATCATTAAAAGAATATTAAAAAGTCATGAGAACTCAGATTCATAAGGTGAAGAGTGAGGAAGTACTTCAAATATTAACTCATCTGGAGGGAAAGATAAAGATTCTGTTTTCACTTGTTAAGCTTCAGATACCAATTAAGCAAACAGTAGAATTTAGGAGAAAATTCAAAGCTATGAAGTATGTGTCTGTGTGAAGTATATATTTAACAGTTGCCTTCATAGAGATGACAGCTGATACATTGAGAATAGACAAGAACAACAAGAGAGAAAGTGTGGACAAAGGTAACAGGCTAAGAGCAAAACCTCAGGAAATGCCCATATCTAGTAGGCTAAAAAGAAAGGCAAGCACACAAGGAGCTGTCAAGTAAGAGGGGAAATGGAATAATTTGTGCCTTGAAAGCTAAGGAAAGCAAACATTTCTACAGTGCAGTTCTGGGCAGTCATTTAAAAATGCAGTGAGAGATTGAGGAAGATGTGGACTGAGAAAAGATTGAATCTGGCAATGCTTTGGTCAAGTACTTTAAGTTACAAAAGGGAAGGAGGATTTATGTAATAATCTGAAAGGCAATCTCCTGAAGAAAAAAACGAACGTGAGGTTCAGTCTTACAGGACATTGAACTGGGAAGCAACTTGGACCAAAGCCACCCTCTCAGAGTCTATGTGATGAATCTCATTTTGAATTTTTCTCCTGAGTAGCTTCATCTCCTTGTACACAGAACAATATGGTTGCCTGACTCAAAAACAAATTAGAGGACAAAACAAAAAACCCACCACAAACTGAAACGTCCCTATCTTAATACAAACTCATTTGAGAATCTGACAAGCTGATCAGCTGCAGTTCAGCTAATGAGTTGACAAGCCATGGGTCATGCGCATATTCCAAGTCTAATCAACTGCAGTAGGAGTCCGGACAGGGTATGATCATGGCCGCCAAGGCCTTGAGCAGAGGCAACAGACTGAGACAGAATTCCGAAAGGGTGTGTAAGAGGAATGGACTGCAAAAAAAAAAAAAAAAAAAGAGTTTGTCTCAAGCAACCTAAAAGTGTCTGTTATAATTTAATCAGCATTTCAAAACATGGAGGCACCTACACCATACTAGGCACTATAAACTGAACCTAAATTTAGTTTTTTTCCTAAATGTCAGCAGCATAGGAGACCAAAGAAGTTGAGGACAAACATATAATTACTAACTATGAACAATATGACAACTACCATATAAAAGTGACAAGATGACTAGAGGGAATAAAAATGCATTTGTAGAGGAGGGGATATTTTTGCTGACCTCTGAAAATGAGTAGGATTTCAAACAGAAATGGGGAAAAAAGAGTGACAGAGATAAGACCCCCCTTAGAAGACACTGTCTCTGCTGCTAGGCTGAGAGCCTCTGAGGGTAAGAAATATTCTCCACTCACCTGTCTCACTAGTGCCTAGTATACTATCAGCCAAAAAGCAGCACCTCAATCAATATTAATATCTTAACATTAAATATCAATAAGTATGAATAAGGGGAAATATCAGCAAAATTATGAGAAAGTTTGGGGTCTGTTCATAAGACAAGTGTATCTAGTACTTGAAGAGTAGTAAGAGGTATAAATGGAAGGGTAAGTTTATGGCCATATTACAGAAGGCACTGGTCATAAACTAAGCACTGGACCTCAACATGGTGTAGGCAGTATTACTGAAATAAAGAGACTAAATTATAGGTGCAGATCTGTCAAAAGTTCCCTCAGCTATTCCTCATCTGTAATATGAAGCTGGCAAATTCTCTCTAAGCATCTCGGACAGCTGCTGTGAGAACCAAATTTTAAAATGTATGTTAAAGATGGTGTTATTGGGGCGCCTGGGTGGCTCAGTCGTTAAGCGTCTGCCTTCGGCTCAGGTCATGATCCCGGGGTCCTGGGATCGAGTCCCACATCGGGCTCCCTGCTCGGTGGGAAGCCTGTTCTCCCTTTCCCACTCCCGCTGCTTGTGTTCCTACTCTCGCTATCTCTGTCTCTGTTAAATAAATAAATAAAATCTTAAAAAAAAAAAAAGATGGTGTTATTAATTTTTGTATCCTCCACAGCATGCATCCAGGAACTTTGCCCAGTGAATGTTTAATGACTTTAATTTCTCTGTAAACTGTGAAACTATTCAAATGTAAGAAATGTTCAAATCCTTACAATTAATCAATCTATTGAATTTAGTAGATAGTCAATAATGATTTGTTGCACTGAGTGATTTTTTTCATCTTGGCATATATTTCCTACAAATATTGCCATGTAAATTCTATTCAAGAACTGGGCATTGAAAATCAGTGATATATAAGAGAACCAATTAGAAACTAGGGGTACAAAGATGAACCAGCCACCATTCCCTCCCTCAAAGAACTTATAATCTAATAAGGGATATGAGGCATCTATACAGATACATGTAATATCAAGGAACACTATGAAAATAGAAATTTGAGTAAAGTACTTGGTGTGATAGCTGTTTCCAAGATGGCTTCCATTAATTCCTTTTCTCCTTGTGTGCCCCTGTCATTCTCTTGGCAAGGAATAAAGCCTTTTCCCTCATTTCCTTGAATATGGGCTGGCCTTTGAATTCAGTAACCAACAGAGTACAATGAAAGCGACAGTATGCCAGTTCCAGACCCAATCTCTAAGAGGACTGGCAGCCTCCATCTTGTTCTCTTTGAGGCCTCAGCCTTCATATTAGAGGCTGTCATGCTGTGAGAAACCAAAGCCCTGAAGGACAAGGTACCATGTGGAGATGGAAAAGGCCAAGAAGCACTGAGGTGCCAAAATTTTGAGTGAAGAAGTCATCTTGGAAATGGACCCTCCAGTCTCAGCTACTCTAGTTGATGGCATATCCAGTGAACAATGTGGCTGAGCCCTTCCAGAATTTCTGACCCACAAAATCATGAGCAAAGTAAAATTGGTATTTGAAGCCACAAAGTTTGGGTTAGATTTTTACATAGCAATAAAGAAGTGAAATATATGGAGCCACAAAAGAGAAATTAATTCCAAAGTAAAAAATAGGGAAGAATTCATGGAAAGGGAGTTTTGAAAAACAAATAACATTTGGATGCAAAAAAATAGCTAAAGGGGATTATCATTTTTCATAGAGACATGAGCATAAAACAAGTTATGGAGGTGAGAAAATCTATCATATTTAAGTAATGGCCAAAGAGTTAGGTTGATTTAAATATGAAATATATAAGAGAAATTTTTGAGAAATTTTTAGTGGGAATAAGATGTGTTCAAGATCAAAAATGTGTTCAAGGTCAGAGTAAGGTATCAGAACTACACCCTGCAGCTAACTGGGTGATTAGACTTTTAAGCAGTAAAGTGTCATAATATCTTCTCATCTCTCCCTAGCTCCCACCCAAGCCCAGGCCTCCATATGTTAAGACTTCTAGGATAGCACTGGATTTGTCTTTGTCCTTCCATTCTTGCCCTGTTACCCTTCTGCCCTCGTTTTTGACACAGCAACTAATATGGTCATCTTCAAATATAAACTGGGTTATGTCACTCCCTACTCAAAATGCTTTAGAAATTGCTATCATATTCAGAATGAAATTCACGCTCCTTACCATGGCCTCTGAAGAGTGCCCACGTAATCTGGTTTCTGCCTGTTTCTCCAAACTGCTCTTCTACTCTCTACCTTCCACATTCCACCCCATCTATATTCATCTTCTTCCTGTTTCTGGAACATACCAAGTTCATTTCACCTCTATGCCTTTCACTTGCTACTCCCTTTGCCTGGATGATTTTTTTGGTCTCTACTAAAATCTCATCTCTTTAGACAGGCCTTCCCATCTAATAAAGTGTTCCCCCATCCCATTGCTCTTTATCTCATTAAACTGTTTTATTTTCTTTCATGGCCTTGATCAACATCTAACATTGTATTACACATTTTTTTTTTTAATTATCGCCCTTTCTAGTACAAAAGCGACACAAGACAGAGATTTTATTTATTTTATTCACCACTGTATCTCTAGTACCTAACAGTGCCCAAAGCATTGTAGATATTCAATAAATATTTTATGAATGAATGAGTATCAGAGCTACACTTTAGGAGAAGTGCACACACACACAAAAAGAGTTATCATAGCAGGCCTGAACATCTATCCTTCAAAAGGCCTGTTTGCAAAGCTGGCCCTTGGCTGGCATGTGGGAATTTAGATTTTGAAAAGGTTCGGGGCACCTGGGTGGCTCAGTCGTTAAGCATCTGCCTTCAGCTCAGGTCATGATCCCAGGGTCCTGGGATCGAGCCCCGCATCGGGCTCCCTGCTCCACGGGAAGCCTGCTTCTCTCTCTCCCACTCCCCCTGCTTGTGTTCCCTCTCTCGCTGTGTCTCTCTCTGTCAAATAAATAAATAAAATCTTTAAAAAAGAAAGACAAGAAAAGAAAAGGTTCCCACCATTCTATAACTAATAAGGCTATCTCACTGTATCTAAAGTTTTTGTATAAATAGTATAGCTTACGTTGAACACCTGCTTTCCCTTTGGGAGTCTGGAATTTGGCTGCGCACCAGGCAGAGAATGCTTATGTGACAAGCTCCCAATAAAAACTGTGAGCACTGAGTCTCTAATGTGCCTCCTTGGTTGGCAACATGTCAGACATGGTGTTGCAACTCCTTGCTGGAGGAATTGTGTCCTATTGTGCCTGAGCACTGGGAAAAAACTCTGGAAGGCTGTGCCTGGTTTCCCCAAGATTCTGCTCCATGTATCTTTTCCCTTTATTGATTTTCCTTTGTATCCTTTCAACATAATCACATCCATTGAGTACTAACATACAAGCCTGTGAGTCCTCCTGGTGAATCATCAAAACTGGGGTTGGTCTTGGGGACCTCCCAACACAAGGAATATTTTACCAATAGCTTATGAGATGGATTTAAAGACTGAGGTAATTATTGGCAAAGAGACCAATTAGGAAAGAGGCTATTGCAATGTCCAAGAGAGACATAGGATGGCAGCAGTTGAAGCAAAAAGAGATAATTATGTGAGTATATTGTCCCAAGGGAAACTTTTACAAACTTTTAAGGTAAGGCACTAGATTACAAAAGGTTAAAGAATGAAGGAGAACTAAGGAAGATGAAACACTAAATGTAGCCTACTCTTTTTTTTTTTTTAGGATTTTATTTATTTATTTGACAGAGAGAGAGACAGCGAGAGAGGGAACACAAGCAGGGGGAGAGGGAGAGGGAGAAGCAGGCTTCCCGCTGAGCAGGGAGCCTGATGTGGGGCTCGATCCCAGGACCCTGGGATCATGACCTGAGCCGAAGGCAGATGCTTAATGACTGAGCCACCCAGGCACCCCTAAATGTAACCTACTCTCAAATAATGGTGGAAAACAATAAGACAGTATGGATAGTCTGGTTATAAGAAAATTATATATTAGAATAAGTGGTTATGGGTATACTTGAAAAATCAGGTGGAAAGTTTCAAGATTCAAGAGGTATTTTCCAAAGGAAACACTAGGAGATAGGCTTAAGAAGAGAAATAAGATAAAGAATATAAATGCAAGTTATTCTGTAAACTGAATGAGAGCAGGGACATTTGTGTGTTTCGTTCACTAGCATATTCCAAGCACAGAGAAGAGTACCTAATACATGGTATACACTCAACAAATGGTAAGGAAAGAAGAAAGATCGTATGAAAAACAGACAAATCTTGAAGTATGGAAGATAGAATAGAGAGACACCAAATATGATTGATTATTTCATACCTTTCAGTACGGTACAAGGGTACTAGATGTAGAGAAGAGGATGGTCCTTGAAAAGAATAGGTAATGTCCATGATCATCTCTCTGGGGAAAGCATAAAGGAAGTGATAAAAGAGTAGCAAAAATAAAGCACTGTCTTCCCACCCAGATTTCCCCTTTAGATTAAAAAAAAAAAGTCAAAATTTTAAAATACCTTTAGAATATATATAACATGATACTTAGTTGAACTGAACTGATTCAATGCCTTCTTTAATAGTATTCATAAGAAAATAACCATTAGATAAATTCCTTATCTCTAGGCCTAAAATCTGATAAAAACAAAAAACAAGACACACTTTTATCTTAAACCCATCTACAATGGCAGGACATACAAATAGATCTTCACTTGCACTGTGAGAGAAAAGGTATTTTTCACCACGTAGGGTGAGATTTATTGACAGGTTGTCAATAGTAGTCTTAGAGTCCAGACCAAAGTGTGGAAATAGTCAACTTTGGTAGAAGTTGCAAAGAGAACTGTTAGTATTTGAAAGGAAAACACCAAAAATTAAGCTTCAGTTTATTTTATAACTGATTTGAAAATAGAACACTAAAAATCAGTCTATAGTCCTACATTAAATGTTACGTTCCTCCTTTTTCTGAGTATCACAGAAGGTGTCACAGATGCTGGGCTACATATCCCGGATCTTCCCCTTCAAGGCAGGTGGACTTACTTCCCAAGCCGCTGAGAAGGTTGTCAGCTGACAGCTTTCAGTCCCTTCAAGAATGGCCCTTTTCTGAAGAGAGCTGCCTCACCCAAGGTCATGCTCCCTTCCCAAAGCAGCCATAGACCAACGGTTGCTTGGGAGGTGAAAGATTTACCCGTTGTTCTGAGATTGAAATGTAAATGAATCTATGTATTGCTATTTTCACAATTTCAGCTAAGTAGTTATTATAGGATATCCCCCTCAATTTTTTTTTATTAAAAAAATGAAATGAGAGAAAGCATAAATCCGCTTTCAAACAAAACTATTCCAGTTCCACAATTAATTATTACATGAGCTTGGGCAACTTAAATTCTTTAATCCTCAGTTTCTTCATTATTAAAGAAAAGATAACAGTGCTTATCTTATTAAGTTCTTGTGATAATAAACTAAGGTGATATGCAAAAAAGTACATGGTAAGAGCTCAACAAACATCACTTCCTTTCTCTCCATTCATTCTCAATGGGACATGAGTTTAGAGTTGCCTTCCCATAGCAGTCATAAATTTGCATTGATGATGCAAACTCCTAATAATGAATACCATGCAATTATAAAATGGCTGTATGGCTAATGGATGACATATCTGATCAGTAAGGTATGAGAATGCATACCTTATAGAATCTCATACATAATAGAAACTTAGCACTTACGGAGCATTTACAACATGCCAGGT